>NC_069501.1:1226073106-1226222017 GCF_027579735.1 Bombina bombina
TTAACCCCTAATCTCCCTCCACCAATGTCGCCCCAACCTAACTACACTTATTACTTATTAACCCCAAATCTGCCGCCCCCAACGTCGCCGCCACTATAATTAACATATTAACCCCTAAACCGCCGCACTCCCAACATCGCCGCCACTATACTAAATGTATTAACCCCTAAACCTAAGTCTAACCCTAACCCTAACACCCCTAACTTAAATATAATTTAAATAAATCTAAATAAAAATTAATATTATTACCTAAATAATTCCTATTTAAAACTAAATACTTACTTATAAAATAAATCCTAAGCTAGCTACAATATAACTAATCGTTACATTGTAGCTATCTTAGGGTTTATTTTTATTTTACAGGCATTTGTATTTATTTTAACTAGGTACAATAGTTATTAAATAGTTATTAACTATTTAATAACTACCTAGCTAAAATAAATACAAAAGTACCTGTAAAATAAAACCTAACCTAAATTACAATAACACCTAACCTAACCCTACAATTAAATAAATTAACTAAATTAAAAACAATGAAATCAATTAAATTAAATTAGCTAAAGTACAAAAAAACCCACTAAATTGCAGAAAATAAAAAACAAATTACAAGATCTTTAAACTAATTACACCTAATCTAATAGCCCTATCAAAATAAAAAAAACAAAAAAAAAAAAACAAAACAAATCCAAGCCTAAACTAAACTGTCAATAGCCCTTAAAAGGGCCTTTTGTGGGGCATTGCCCCAAAGAAATCAGCTCTTTTACCTGTAAAAAAAATACAAACAACCCCCCCAACAGTAAAACCCACCACCCACACAACCAACCCCCCAAATAAAATACTATCTAAAAAAACCTAAGCTCCCCATTGCCCTGAAAAGGGCATTTGGATGGGCATTTCCCTTAAAAGGTCACTTAGCTCTATTGCAGGCCCAAACCCTAACCTAAAAATAAAACCACTAACCCCCTGAAGATCGACTTACAGTTCTGAAGACCGGACATCCATCCTCAAGGAAGCGGCAGAAGTCTTCATCCAAGCCGGGCCGAAGTCCTCAACGAAGCCAGGAGAAGTCTTCATTCAAGCCAAGTGAAGTGGTCCTCCAGACGGGCAGAAGTCTTCATCCAGACGGCATCTTCTATCTTCATCCATCCGGCGCTGAGCGGGTCCATCTTCAAGACATCCAACATGGAGCATCCTCTTCTGCCGACGACTAACTACGAATGAAGGTTCCTTTAAGTGACGTCATCCAAGATGGTGTCCCTTAGATTCCGATTGGCTGATAGAATTCTATCAGCCAATCAGAATTAAGGTAGAAAAAAATCCTATTGTCAGGGTTTTTTCCCTGTTGTGTTTGCCATGTGCTGCTGGCAGCTATTGTACTCACCTCTCTTCCTGACTATGGTGCATTGTGGGAGATGCTGCTCATTTCCTGCACTTCCTTTTATGGCCAGACTGGTGTGCATCATCCATGTGAGACAGGATTCAGTCTCAGAATTGTGATGTCATCACTTATTATTTAAAGGGCCTCTGTTCAGTATGCGTTGCCTTTGTGTTGTCTCAGACCTGTTTGTGAGAGTTCCTGTGTATTACCTGGCTGCCTGACGTCCTTCCTGGTTCCTGATCCCTGGCTTGTTCCTGACTCTGCTGTTTTCCTTGTTCCTGATTCCGGCTCGTCTGACTATTCGCTTTGGCTCCTGACTCGGCTCGTCTGACTACCAGCTCTGGTTTTGACTCCTGGCTTGTTATTTGACTTGTGGACTTTTTATTATTTTTTACTATTAATAAAGGTGTGATTATATTTGCACTTCTCGTCTCAGTTTGATTCCTGGCACCCTGACATTATGCAAAGGCTATGAATCCTGATGCTGCTAATTATCCACCTTTACCTGCCATTACTTCCAGGATGGATGTACAGGATCACCGCTTGGATCAATTTGCAATAGCCCTGCAAACCCTGCTGACTCGCACTGCACATTTGGACCAAAGTGTCCCGCAAGTTATGGCTGCTTCTGTTTCCGCTGCTGCACCTATGCCTACCAGGAGCATGTCCGGTTCTGCACCTCTACCTCAGCGATATGGAGGCGATCCTATTCAGTGCAGAGGGTTTTTGAACAAGGTGGGCATTTACTTTGAGATGTTACCTCAGGCGTTTCCCTCTGACAGAGCTAAGGTGGGATTTCTCATCTCATTACTCTCTGACACAGCTCTTGTCTGGACTAATCCCTTGTGGGAGACTAATAAACCTTTGATTTCAAATTACCCTGAATTTGTGGCCTCCTTTCGAAGGGTATTTGATGTTCCGGCTTGCTCCTCCTCTGCTGCTAAACGACTCATGTCCATTCAGCAAGGTACAAGATTTGTTGCTCAGTATGCCATTGAGTTCCGTACACTTGCCGCAGAGTTAGGTTGGAACAACGAAGCCCTTATTGCCGCCTTCTTTCATGGGCTCTCTGATGCGATTAAAGATGAAGTTGCTGCCAGAGATTTACCAGAGTATCTTTAGGCATTAGTGTCTTTTTTGATACTAATTGACATCAGACTCAGAGAGAGGCCCTCTTTCAAGGAGCACTTGCGGAAGCCTCCTGTTCCGTTGTCTCCTACATGTTTGTTCCCACCCAAGCCTCCCTCTCCTCCCATGCCTCCTGGCCCAGAGTCACCAGGTACTGCTGAGCCGATGCAGTTGAGATTCACGTGTCTCTCCGCGACGGAGAGGGCCTTTAGGAAGAGGGAGGGGCTCTGCCTGTATTGTGCGTTACAGGGCCACCTTTTGAAGTCTTATCCTACACGGCCGGGAAATGCTCACACCTAAGGTCCTGTCAGGGGCAGACCTTGGGTGGTTTATCCTAGTCCCCGGAACTGCTTAAGGAGAAACCTTTGGTCACGGTTGTCCTTTCCTGGGTGGACTCCTCCATAGTCACTCAGGCTCTTGTTGACTCCGGTGCTGCGGGCTATTTCATTGACAGTGCTTTTGTATCAAAGCACTCCATTCCTGTTTTGCCTTGGTCCGTTCCGCTTGCTATTGAGGCCATTGATGGCAGGCCCCTTCAGCCCGCACTCGTTACTCACGAAACTTCTCCATTGTCCTTGGCTGTTGGGGCTCTCCATTTTAAAACCCTCCAGTTCCAGGTGATAAACTCTCCGCATTTTCCGGTTGTTCTGGGTTATCCCTGGTTCCAAAAGCACAATCCCAGTCTCGACTGGCGCAGGTCCGAAATATTGTTGTGGTCCCCGCAATGTATTTCCACTTCTCTTTGGAAACCAGTTAAAGTCTTGTGCACTTCTTCTGTATCTCAATTGCCAGAGGAGTACCGAGTTCCTGGATGTGTTTGACAAGGTTTGTGCCGGTATGTTGCCTCCTCACTGGTCTTACGATTGTGCCATAGACCTGCAACCTGGAGCCATTCCTCCTCAGGGCCGGGTGTACCCTCTGTCTGTTGCAGAGAATTGTGCTATGGAGGAGTATGTTGCCGATGCTCTGTTGCAGGGGGATCATCCGCAAATCCTGCTCTCCTGCAGGGGCTGACTTCTTCTTTGTGAAGAAAAAGGGTGGCGAGTTAAGACCTTGAGGGGTAGTTATCATTGTGTCAAATTTCCTGCCTTTGCCGGCCCAATACGCCCGCCTAAGCTCACCTACCTTCGCCGCCGCGGACCTGAAAAAATACGCCTAAGTTATCAATAAATCTGTCAAAAAGCCGCGCACCAAGTACGGGGCGATGAGCAGCGGACTGTGAGAGTTATCACTCATCCGATCTCGCTGCTGTTCGGCTTTTTGACAGCTTTATTCCTAGCCTGTCACTAAGCACTCACAGTAAACTACACTGTTCTACACCCTATACCAGCGCCCCCGGAGCCCCCCGCAACTAAATAAAGTTACTAACCCCTAAACCGCCGCTCCTAGACCCCGCCGCAACTATTATAAATGTATTAACCCCTAAACCGCTGCTCCTAGACCCTGCCGCAACCTACATTATACCTAGTAACCCCTATCCTGCCCCCCCCATACCGTCGCCCTCTATAATAAAGTTATTAACCCCTATCCTGCTGATCCCGCATCTCGCCGCAACTAAATAAATAGTTTAACCCCTAAACCGCCGCTCCGGGACCCTGCCGCAACCTATATTAAATTTATTAACCCCTAATCTGCCCCCTAATCTGCCCCCCCTACACCGTCGCCACCTATAATACATTTATTAACCCCTATCCTGCCCCCAAATACACCGCTGCCACTGTAATAAATTTATTAACCCCTAAACCTAAGTCTAACACTAACCCTAACACCCTCCTAACTTAAATATTAATTAAATAAATCTAAATAATATTTCTATTATTAACTAAATGAATCCTATTTAAAACTAAATACTTACCTATAAAATAAACCCTAATATACCTACAATATAAATAATAATTATATTGTAGCTATCTTAGGATTTATTTTTATTTTATAGGTAACTTTCAATTTATTTTAACTAGGTACAATAGCTATTAAATAGTTATTAACAATTTAATAGCTTACCTAGCTAAAATAAAGAGAAATTTACCTGTAAAATAAAAACTAACCTAAGTTACAATTACACCTAACACTACACTATACTTTAATAAATTTTTAACTAAATACTTACCTGTAAAATAAACCCTAAGATAGCTACAATGTAATTAATAATTACATTGTAGCTATTTTAGGATTTATATTTATTTTACAGGTAACTTTGTATTTATTTTAGCAAGTTAGAATAGTTATTAAATAGTTATTAACTATTTAATAACTACCTAGCTAAAAGAAATACAAAATTACCTGTAAAATAAATCCTAACCTAAGTTACAATTAAACCTAACACTACACTATCATTAAATTAATTAAATAAATTAACTACAAATAACTACAATTAAATACAATTACATAAACTAACTAAAGTACAAAAAACAAAAAAAGCTAAGTTACAAAAAATAAAAAACATAAGTTACAAACATTTAAAAAATATTACAACAATTTTAAGCTAATTACACCTAATCTAAGCCCCCTAATAAAATAACAAAGCCCCCCAAAATAAAAAAATTCCCTACCCTATTCTACATTAAAAAAGTTCAAAGCTCTTTTACCTTACCAGCCCTTAAAAGGGCCTTTTGTGGGGCATGCCCCAAAGAAAACTGCTCTTTTGCCTGTAAAAGAAAAATACAACCCCCCCCAACATTAAAACCCACCACCCACATACCCCTAATCTAACCCAAACCCCCCTTAAAATAACCTAACACTAATCCCCTGAAGATCATCCTACCTTGAGTCGTCTTCACTCAGCCGAGCCACCGATGGAACTGAAGAGGAGATCCGGAGCGCCAGAAGTGATCCTCCAAGGGGCGCTGAAGAAGTCTTCCATGCGATGAAGTGATCCTCCAAGCGGCGCTGAAGAAGTCTTCCATCCGGGCGATGTCATCTTCCAAGCGGCGCTGAAGATCATCTTCCATCCGGGCGATGTCATCTTCCAAGCGGGGTCTTCAATCTTCTTGCTTCAGGATCGATTTTCATTCCGCCGACGCGGAACATCCTTCTTCCCCGACAGAATAACGACGAATGAAGGCTCCTTTAAGGGACACCATCCAAGATGGCGTCCCTTCAATTCCGATTGGCTGATAGGATTCTATCAGCCAATCGGAATTAAGGTAGAAAAATCTGATTGGCTGATTGAATAGAATCCTATCAGCCAATCGGAATTGAAGGGACGCCATCTTGGATGACGTCCCTTAAAGGAGCCTTCATTCGTCGTTAGTCAGTCGGGGAAGAAGGATGTTCCGCGTCGGCGGGATGAAGATCGATCCTGAAGCAAGAAGATTGAAGACCCCGCTTGGAAGATGACATCGCCCGGATGGAAGATGATCTTCAGCGCCGCTTGGAAGATGACATCGCCCGGATGGAAGACTTCTTCAGTGCCGCTTGGAGGATCACTTCATCGGATGGAAGACTTCTTCAGCGCCCCTTGGAGGATCACTTCTGGCGCTCCGGATCTCCTCTTCAGTTCCATCGTTTGCTCAGCTGAGTGAAAACGACTCAAGGTAGGATGATCTTCAGGGGATTAGTGTTAGGTTATTTTAAGGGGGGTTTGGGTTAGATTAGGGGTATGTGGGTGGTGGGTTTTAATGTTGGGGGGGGTTGTATTTTTCTTTTACAGGCAAAAGAGCAGTTTTCTTTGGGGCATGCCCCACAAAAGGCCCTTTTAAGGGCTGGTAAGGTAAAAGAGCTTTGAACTTTTTTAATGTAGAATAGGGTAGGGAATTTTTTTATTTTGGGGGGCTTTGTTATTTTATTAGGGGGCTTAGATTAGGTGTAATTAGCTTAAAATTGTTGTAATATTTTTTAAATGTTTGTAACTTATGTTTTTTATTTTTTGTAACTTAGCTTTTTTTATTTTTTGTACTTTAGTTAGTTTATGTAATTGTATTTAATTGTAGTTATTTGTAGTTAATTTATTTAATTAATTTAATGATAGTGTAGTGTTAGGTTTAATTGTAACTTAGGTTAGGATTTATTTTATATAATAGTATTTTTTATTGAGGAAATAACAATGACAGACAGGAATCAGTTTGCTCAAACAAACATATGTCACATAGTATATGACAATATAGGTTTCATGAACAGAAACAAATGCTAAATACCAAGTTTGGGTATAAATCTCTTACTATAACAATCATAGAGGACTCGTAGATTGGGATATACATAAAATGGCAGAGCAAACCTCAAATCACCCCCTTTTTCCCCCCCATGGTAGCCGAGGCCGCTTTTGGACCTCATTAAGATGAATGTACTACTCAGAGGGCTTTTAGTTAGTTCAGGCCTGAATGAGGCCTACATTTTATATCCCCCTTCCTATAGCCGCTGGGACCATGGTTAGGTCCAGAAAAACTAACAAAAAAAAAAAAACTGAAGGGGATGTAAGAAGGAAGTGAAAAGTTAACAATATATCCATGAGTACCTTACACTACTTCAGGAGAATAAGCTACAGGGACTGGTTCATAATTAAACTTGAACATTAATAGGTGCCAGCGTATGACTGGTCGCTTTAAAACAGCTACCAGGAGGTCAATAAGAATGTGAGTCTAAAAGCTGTAGGTTCAAAAGACTTATAATCAAGTGAGAACTATACAATCCCTAAACCTATTGCAACGCGCCAGTAGTATTATCCCATACATTAGGTACATAAGTGAGAAAACTCTTATACTGAAATGAGAGTAAAAAAGTATCTAGAAGTATTGAACACAGAATAGTAAACATAGGAAATTCCCGAGGAGCCATTTTTATAAACAAACCGGGACACACTCAAACAAGGCTCCACGGGCAGGGCAGAGACAGCACAACTCTGCCAAATAGGAATGTGGAGGATAAGGTGATTATCCCTTACCACATACTTGGAAGAGGGAGGAATAAGGGGGAAAGGGGGGATAGGGTAGGGGGGGGAGGGGGAGAAGGAGGGGAGAGGGGTAAAGGGAGGGGATAGGGGGGAGAAGAGGGGGGGGATGGAGAGGAGGGGAAAGGAGAGGGGGAGGAGGGGAAAGGAGAGGAGAGGGAGGGGGGAAAGGAGAGGGGGGGGGAGGAGAGGGGGGGGGGGAAGGAGAGGGGGGGGGAAAAGGGGAAGGGAAGAGGAGAAGAGGGACAGAGGGGGGGCGGATTTAAAACAGATAATTAACAAGTGATCCCTAACATAAGCCCCAGGGGTACTGGGGACAGTAGGTATCTATTCGGATATCAAGAGCGGCTAATGTGATTCTGTATTCATGTACCCAGTTATAGTCCCAAACAACATTTCTAAAACCTGTACACACATTTTTGTATCACCTTAGCTGAATAGCCGCTTCTTAATAGCACAGACAATGAGTAACCCCTTAAGAGCTATAAAGGTCAAGGCTTAGTATATAGTGACATTTTAAGGGATCTGCATACAAAGACATATACACTTAGATTTTTGGAGGAGTAGGTAACTAGCTTAGATAAAATATTCAAATATGCTCGATAAATAATTAGCAGTGAACTGTCTTAAACACATGAAGCACATACATATCGGCTTTTACAGCCCTCATACAGTAATGTCTTGGATAGGGTGGACAATAATACAGACGTACTAATAGGCAAGAACATGCAAATCATATTGGTTGTAACATAACGCTATAGCCCCAGACCCAAGACTCAACTTATCCCATGTCTAAGTCTCTTATATATAGGGAAATAACAATGATGTAGGTCATGTATGTAGGGCTCTCTTATACTGTTTCAGACTGTCAGATGGAGGAGGGCATCCCCAAGAGTGAAAAACAGATCCTTTGCTTAAGTCAATGAATATTGTCCCCAGCGGTAGCCAAAGCTGTGTTGGGGTAGACATATCTGTGCAACCAGCATAAAATAAAATGCCCCCTTTCCCACTGCATTATAGTTTCAAAAGAACAGAACTTCCCAGCATCGATCAGTATGATACTCAAATACAGACATTGTAGGGTAAATAAACATTCACAAGGCATTTACAATATATGAGTCCAGCTGCGTGCGTTTAAAGATAAAATAAACGGGCTATAGCACGCATTGTCCCCTTAAAAAGCATAGTGATATTAAGTGTATGCATATATGGTCTCTTAGGATAAGATAGGTAGTGGAGAGAGTATATATTGCTTAGAGTAGGAAGTCTCACTTATGCTGCTCCAGATTGCCGGATAGAAAAGACATCTCTAAAGTAAAAAAAACAGTTCTGTTTCTGGAGTCAATTAGTATTGCAGATAGCGGTAGCCAAGACGGTATGAGGGTGTACATATCTGAAAGGACCAGGTAGAAGGATGTCGTGGGTCCCAGGGTAAAATCCTTAAACTAACCCACACCTACTCGCCAGCTTTTAATGCCTGTCTGAACAGCTGGGAAGACAGGTGCGCCCTGGGGAAGCCGGTCGGCATGTACCGCAGATAGGCCACGAAGGCAAGTCCCCGCATTCAGCCAGATGACCTCACCTCTGTATAGGAACCAGGCAGCGCTAGTATGAGGTGAGAAGCGTTGTAGCGGCATCAGCTCAGGCTGAGCATGCAGATTTTCCCCAGTCACCATCTCCGCACTCGGACTGCCTCCGTCATCAGAAGCGTCTGCAGCTGCTTCTCGGGTGAGGGCTAAGGGGAGCAACGAAGGCTCGCAAGCCACCGGTCTCACACCAACTACTCTTTGGGACCCAGGTAGCTTCATCTCTAGTGCATAGTGGCTGGAGGTATTCTCTTGGGTAGGGTCCTCACCAATAGTGGAAGTCGCAGGAGGTCTATCTCCCTCCGAGCCCAAGCGACTGCTAATCAGTATTAGCCGGTCCAGTCTACATAGTAGATTACGGTGATGCTCCTCAAAAAGGGCCAATATAGCCATGCGAGAGGCCTCCATATTTACACCGCCTCGTGGCTAGGCCGCACTTTGTGGATCCGGTAGAAAACCAGGGGAGCACTCCTTAATCCTCAATCTTGCTCCACCTCGTATAGCAGTGTCCCAGATAGGGGTATACCATCTCCTCAGTATTTGTGAGCTCCTAGGGTAAGATTATCCCCCAAAAACATAAGGCAAAGACAGGAGCTACTATCATATGCGTCTTGTCTCCTCGGCGGTTAGCCGGATGGCCTAGGATTTATTTTACAGGTATTTTTGTATTTCTTTTAGCTAGGTAGTTATTAAATAGTTAATAACTATTTATAACTATTCTAACTAGCTAAAATAAATACAAAGTTACCTGTAAAATAAATATAAATCCTAAAATAGCTACAATGTAATTATTAATTACATTGTAGCTATCTTAGGGTTCATTTTACAGGTAAGTATTTAGTTTTAAATAGGAAAAATTTATTAAAGTATAGTGTAGTGTTAGGTGTAATTGTAACTTAAGTTAGTTTTTATTTTACAGGTAAATTTCTCTTTATTTTAGCTAGGTAAGCTATTAAATAGTTAATAACTATTTAATAGCTATTGTACCTAGTTAAAATAAATTGAAAGTTACCTATAAAATAAAAATAAATCCTAAGATAGCTACAATATAATTATTATTTATATTGTAGGTATATTAGGGTTTATTTTATAGGTAAGTATTTAGTTTTAAATAGGATTAATTTAGTTAATAATAGAAATATTATTTATATTTATTTAATTAATATTTAAGTTAGGAGGGTGTTAGGGTTAGTTTTACACTTAGGTTTAGGGGTTAATAATTTTATTACTATGGCGGCGGTGTAGAGGGGGCAGGATAGGGGTTAATAAATGTATTATAGGTGGCGACGGTGTAGGGGGGGCAGATTAGGGGTTAATAACTTTATTATAGACGGCGGCGGTATAGGGGGGACAGGATAGGGGTTACTAGGTATAATGTAGGTTGCGGTGGGCTCCGGGAGTGGCGGTTTAGGGGTTAATATGTATAGAGTAGCTTGCGGTGGGCTCCGGGAGCGGCAGTTTAGGGGTTAATATGTATAAAGCTTGCAGTGGGCTCCGGGAGCGGTGGTTTAGGGGTTAATATGTATAGAGTAGCTTGCGGTGGGCTCCGGGAGCGGTGGTTTAGGGGTTAACATATTTATTATAGTGGCGGTGGGCTCCGGGAGCGGCGGTTTAGGGGGTAATATATTTATTTAGTTGTGGCGGTGTAGGGGGGGCAGATTAGGGGTGTTTAGACTCGGGGTACATGTTAGGGTGTTAGGTGCAGACATCTCCCATAGGAATCAATGGGATGTCTGGCAGCAGCGAACTTGTACTTTCGCTATGGTTAGACTCCCATTGATTCCTATGGGATCCGCCGCCTCCAGGGCGGCGGATTGAAAACCAGGTACGCTGGGCCGAAAAAGTGCTGAACGTACCTGCTAGTCATTTGATAACTAGCAAAAGTAGTCAGATTGTGCCGCACTTCTGTGCGGAACATCTGGAGTGACATAAGAATCGATCTGTGTCGGACTGAGTCCGGCGGATCGAAGTTTACGTCACAAAATTCTACTTTTGCCGGTCTCTAGCCTTTGATAGCTAAGGCGAATCAGCCTCGCCACAAATACGCTGCGGAATTCCAGCATATTTGAGGTTGACGGCTTGATAACTAGGAGCCCTTGTATCGATTATAGGGGTCTTAATCATCTTACTATTAAGAATGCTTACCCTATTCCGCTCATTACGGAACTCTTTGACCGCCTCAAGGGAGCTATGGTCTTTACTAAACTTGATTTGAGAGTAGCGTACAATCTCGTTAGGATTAAGGAGGGCCACGAATGGAAAACAGCATTTAACACCAGGAGCGGGCATTTTAAGTATCTTGTAATGCCCTTTGGCCTATGTAATGCTCCTGCTGTTTTTCTGGAATTTATTAATGATGTCCTACAAGATATGTTGCAACAGGGTATTGTGGTGTACTTAGACGACATCCTCATACACTCACCCACACTTGAGGCTCGTTGTTCTGATGTTACACGGGTTCTTCAGAGACTACGTGAGAACAGCCTGTTTTGTAAACTCGAGAAATGTGAGTTCCATCAGACTCAAGTAACCTTCCTAGGTTATGTTATCTCTGTTGCAGGGTTCTCCATGGATCCTACAAAGTTATCTGAAGGTCTGCAGTGGCCTCGCCCAGTTGGTCTCCGGTCTATTCAACGTTTTTTGGGGTTCGCCAATTACTATAGAAAGTTTATTAAAATCTTTTCTTCCTTGGTCAAACCTATCACAGACATGACCCGTAAAGAGAATGATCCACTCCATTGGTCACCTACTGCCATTAAGGCTTTTGATAGTCTTAAGACTTCCTTTGCTGCTGCTCCAGTTCTAGCTCATCCTAACCCTGTCCTGCCTTTCGTTCTTGAGGTCGATACGTATGAGACTGAAGTAGGTGCCCTCTTGTCTCAACGTCCTATGCCTGACGGTTCCTTGCATCCGTGTGGTTTCTTCTCTAAGAAATTGTCTCCAGCAGAGTGCAATTATGTAATTGGTGACAGGGAATTAGTGGCCATAATTTTGGCACTCAAGGAATGGAGGAATCTTCTTGGGGGTACTAGCATGCCAGTGCTCATTCTTACTGACCACAAGAATTTAACTTATCTATCTGAAGCAAAACGTTTGTCGCCCCGACAGGCCAGATGGGCGCTATTTTTGTCTCGGTTTAATTATGTGATCTCCTACCTGCCTGGTAGTAAGAATGTTAGGGCTGATGCCCTCTCTCGACATTTTTCGCCTCTGTCCAAGGAGGAGTCTGTACCTACTCCTGTTATACCTCCTGACCATATTTTGACTACCATACATACTAATTTGACTTCTCCCTTGGGGGAGGAGATCCTGGCTGCACAAACCAATGCACCTCCTGAGAAACCTAGTGGTAAGTGTTTTGTTACTGAGAATCTTCGAACTAAACTTTTGCACACTTACCACTATCCTAAAACCGCAGGTCACCCAGGCAAGAACCAAATTATTTGGTATGTCACTCGACAATTCTGGTGTCCAGGTCTTCGTTCTGATGTTGCTGCGTATGTTGCCTCCTGCTCAGTTTGTGAACAGAATAAGACTCCTCGACGTCTTCCTGTGGGTCTTCTTCAACCTATTGCTAATGGTGAGCGTCCTTGGACACATCTTTCCATGGACTTCATTGTCGAGCTCCCTGTTTCCAATGGCAATACAGTTATCCTTATGGTGGTTGACCGTTTTTCTAAAATGTCACATTGCAGACCCTTGAGGAAACTGCCTACCGCTCAGGAGCTTGCTTCAATTTTTGTCCGGGAGGTCTTCCGTTTACATGGGTTACCCAAGGAGATAGTGTTGGACGGGGTTAGCCAGTTTGTCTCCAGATTTTGGCTTCCTTTTGTGCTCAAATGGGTATCCAGCGTTCCTGCGGAACGGTCTAATCAAGCTCTGGAACAGTTCCTCTGTTGCTATGTCTCTGATCACCACAATAATTGGTCTGAACTGTTACCTTGGGCAGAGTTTGCTCGTAATAGTGCTATTAATGCTTCCTCCAAGTTATCCCTGTTCATGGCGAATTATGGGTTTCAACCATCCTTGTTGCCTGATTCATTCATCTCTCAGGGTATTCCAGGCTTTGGAGGAGCATCTCCGGCAACTCCGTTCCACGTGGGTGCAGATTCAGGATTGCCTTCATCGTTCTATGCAGCACCAAAAGTTCCAGGCTGATCATAGGCGTCTGCCCGCACCTTCCTAACAGGTTGGTGAGAGAGTTTGGCTGTCCTCCCGCAACTTGAACCTTTGTGTGCCTTCCAATAAATTGGCTACCCATTATGTTGGTCCTTTTCGAATACTCCGACGGGTTAATCCTGTGGCCTACGCTCTTGACCTTCCTCCTGCTATGCGCATCTCCAATGTTTTTCATGTATCCCTCTTGAAACCATTGGTTTGTAATCGATTTACCACTGTGTTGCCTCATCCCCATCCTATCTTTGTTGACAACCATGAGGAATATGAGGTCAGCAGCATTATTGACTCTCGTATGTCCAGGGGCCGTGTACAGTATTTGGTTCACTGGAGGGGCTACGGACCGGAGGAGCGTTCTTGGGTTCCCTCCACTGATGTTCATGCTCCCGCCCTCCTCCGTGCCTTCCATGCCCATTTCCCCAATAAGCCTTTTGTCCTCCCGCGGGGGAGGGGTCGTTGAGGGGAGGGTACTGCCAGGGTTTTTTCCCTGTTGTGTTTGCCATGTGCTGCTGGCAGCCATTTTACTCACCTTTCTTCCTGACTATGGTGCATTGTGGGGGATGCTGCTCAATTCCTGCACTTCCTTTTATGGCCAGACTGGTGTGCATCATCCATGTGAGACATGATGCAGTATCAGAATTGTGATGTCATCACTTATTATTTAAAGGGTCTCTGTTCAGTATGCTTTGCCTTTGCGTTGTCTCAGACCTGTTTGTGAGAGTTCCTGTGTATTACCTGGCTGCCTGACGTCCTTCCTGGTTCCTGATCCCTGGCTTGTTCCTGACTCTGCTGTTTTCCTTGTTCTTGATTCTAGCTCGTCTGACTATTCGCTTTGGCTCCTGACTCGGCTTGTCTGACTACCAGCTCTGGTTTTGACTCCTAGCTTGTTCTTTGACTTGTGGATTTTTTTATTATTTTTTGCTATTAATAAAGGTGTGATTATTTTTGCACTTCTCGTCTCAGTCTGATTCCTGGCACCCTGACACCTATTGGCTGATGCAATCAGCCAATAGGATTGAGCTCGCATTCTATTGGCTGTTCCAATCAGCTTATAGAATGCAAGCTCAATCCTATTGGCTGATTGGATCTTTATGTTAGGGTTTGGGCCTGCAATAGAGCTAACTGCCCTTTTAAGGGCAATGCCCATCCAAATGCCCTTTTCAGGGCAATGGGGAGCATAGTTTTTTTATATAGTATTTTATTTGGGGGGTTGGGTTTTACTGTTGGGGGGGTTGTTTGTATTTTTTTTTACAGGTAAAAGAGCTGATTTCTTTGGGGCAATGCCCCGCAAAAGGCCCTTTTAAGGGCTATTGACAGTTTAGTTTAGGCTAAGGGTTTTTTTTTATTTTGGGGGGGGCTTTTTATATTTTGATAGGGCTATTAGATTAGGTATAATTAGTTTAAAGATCTTGTAATTTGTTTATTATTTTCTGTATTTTAGTGTTTTTTTTTTTGTACTTTAGCTAATTTAATTTATTTAATTGTTTTTAATTTAGTTAATTTATTTAATTGTAGGGTTAGGTTAGGTTTTATTGTAACTTAGGTTAAGTTTTATTTGACAGGTACTTTTGTATTTATTTTAGCTAGGTAGTTATTAAATAGTTTATAACTATTTAATAACTATTGTACCTAGTTAAAATAAATACAAACTTGCCTGTAAAATAAAAATAAACCCTAAGATAGCTACAATGTAACTATTAGTTATATTGCAGCTAGCTTAGGGTTTATTTTATAGGTAAGTATTTAGTTTTAAATTGGAATTATTTAGGCAATAATATTAATTTTTATTTAGATGTATTTAAATTATATTTAAAGGGACACTATACCCAAACATTTTCTTTCCTGATTAAGGTAGAGAATATAATTTTAAACAACATTCCAATTTACTTCTATTACCTAATCTGCTTCATTCTTTAGATATACTTTAATGAAGAAATAGCGATGCACACGGTGAACCAATCAGAGGAGGCATCTATGTGCAGCTACCAATCAGCAGCTACTAAGCATATCTAGATATGCTTTTCAGCAAAGAATATCAAGAGAATGAAGCAAAATAGATAATAAAAGTAAATTAGAAAGTTGTTTATAATTGTATGCTCTGTCTAAATCATGAAAGAAAAAAATTGGGTTTCATGTCCCTTTAAGTTAGGGGGTGTTAGGGTTAGACTTAGGTTTAGGGGTTAATACATTTAGTATAGTGGCGGCGCTGTTGGGGGCGGCAGATTAGGGGTTAATAAATATAGATAGGTGGCGGCGATGTTAGAGACGGCAGATTAGGGGTTAATGATATTTAACTAATGTTTGCCAGGCGGGAGTGTGGCGGTTTAGGGGTTAATATATTTATTATAGTTGCGGTGATGTCCGGAGCGGCAGATTAGGGGTTAATAATTTTATTATACAGGGAGTGCAGAATTATTAGGCAAGTTGTATTTTTGAGGATTAATTTTATTATTGAACATCAACCATGTTCTCAATGAACCCAAAAAACTCATTAATATCAAAGCTGAATAGTTTTGGAAGTAGTTTTTAGTTTGTTTTTAGTTATAGCTATTTTAGGGGGATATCTGTGTGTGCAGGTGACTATTACTGTGCATAATTATTAGGCAACTTAACAAAAAACAAATATATACCCATTTCAATTAATTATTTTTACCAGTGAAACCAATATAACATCTCAACATTCACAAATATACATTTCTGACATTCAAAAACAAAGCAAAAACAAATCAGTGACCAATATAGCCACCTTTCTTTGCAAGGACACTCAAAAGCCTGCCATCCATGGATTCTGTCAGTGTTTTGATCTGTTCACCATCAACATTGCGTGCAGCAGCAACCACAGCCTCCCAGACACTGTTCAGAGAGGTGTACTGTTTTCCCTCCTTGTAAATCTCACATTTGACTCAATGGGGTTCAGATCAGGTGAACAAGGAGGCCATGTCATTAGATTTTCTTCTTTTATACCCTTTCTTGCCAGCCACACTGTGGAGTACTTCGACGCGTGTGATGGAGCATTGTCCTGCATGAAAATCATGTTTTTCTTGAAGGATGCAAACTTCTTCCTGTACCACTGCTTGAATAAGGTGTCTTCCAGAAACTGGCAGTAGGACTGGGAGTTGAGCTTGACTCCATCCTCAACCCGAAAAGGCCCCACAAGCTCATCTTTGATGATACCAGCCCAAACCAGTACTCCACCTCCACCTTGCTGGCGTCTGAGTCGGACTGGAGGTCTCTGCCCTTTACCAATCCAGCCACGGGCCCATCCATCTGGCCCATCAAGACTCACTCTCATTTCATTAGTCCATAAAACCTTAGAAAAATCAGTCTTGAGATATTTCTTGGCCCAGTCTTGACGTTTCAGCTTGTGTGTCTTGTTCAGTGGTGGTCGTCTTTCAGCCTTTCTTACCTTGGCCATGTCTCTGAGTATTGCACACCTTGTGCTTTTGGGCACTCCAATGATGTTGCAGCTCTGAAATATGGCCAAACTGGTGGAAAGTGGCATCTTGGCAGCTGCACGCTTGACTTTTCTCAGTTCATGGGCAGTTATTTTGCGCCTTGGTTTTTCCACACGCTTCTTGCGACCCTGTTGACTATTTTGAATGAAACGCTTGATTGTTCGATGATCACGCTTCAGAAGCTTTGCAATTTTAAGAGTGCTGCATCCCTCTGCAAGATATCTCACTATTTTTGACTTTTCTGAGCCTGTCAAGTCCTTCTTTTGACCCATTTTGCCAAAGGAAAGGAAGTTGCCTAATAATTATGCACACCTGATATAGGGTGTTGATGTCATTAGACCACACCCCTTCTCATTACAGAGATGCACATCACCTAATATGCTTAATTGGTAGTAGGCTTTCGAGCCTATACAGCTTGGAGTAAGACAACATGCATAAAGAGGATGATGTGGTCAAAATACTCATTTGCCTAATAATTCTGCACTCCCTGTAGTGTTTGTGATACGAGAGGGCCTCGGTTTAGGGGTTAATAGGTAGATTATGGGTGCTAGTGTACTTTTTAGCACTTTAGTTGTGAGTTTTATGCTACGGCGTTTTTTCATAAAACTCATAACTACTGACTTTTAAATGTGTTAGGACCCTTGACAGGGTAGGGTGTACCGCTCACTTTTTGGCCTCCCAGGATAGACTCATAATACCGGCGCTATGGAAGTCCCATAGAAAAAAGACTTTACAAAGTTTACGTAAGTCGTTTTGCGGTAAGGCTAAAAAAGTGTGCGGTGCCCCTATACCTGCAAGACTCGTAATACCAGCGGGCGTAAAAAAGCAGAGTCAGGACCTCTTAACGCTGCTTTTTTACCCTAACGCACAACTGGTAATCTAGCCGTATGTTTTTTTAGCAAAAATCCATATGTCTGCTATTTAATATAGTAAACACATTTATGGCAGCAGAGAAGCAGCTGGACAGCAGCTTAAACTTAAAGGAACAGTTTACTCAAAAAAATACTCCCCTTTAATTTGTTCCCAATGATCCACTTTACCTGCTGGAGTGTATTATATTGTTTACAAGTATTTCCTTTACCCTTATATAGGCATTTAAATAGTTTATTTAGCCTGTGATATCCCCATCTATCCTGAAAGTTTTTGGCCTTGAGGCCAAGCTGTGTAAACACAGCCAGTAGAAGAAATTACAGTGGGTTATAGAAGAGATAAGGTAATAAAATGTTAATTTTCCATTGTTCTCTCCAAGTATCGGTGATTGGTTTATGGACAGATATAAGATACAGAAGCATGTATATGTACACAATATGATAAAGTAATGAGTTCTGATTATACCTACAAGCTCAACCCATTTTATTAGGTTGTGGCTTCAAAACACAAAATCAGCTATTTCATATACATAAATAAGCCTTAAAAAAGCAAATCTCATACATTTTATACTCTGCAGCTGATAAAAAAGTTATTGGAAACAGATTAAGGGAAAAACAATTTTATAGTATACTGTCCCTTTAAATAAAGTTAAAGTAGTAGATTCTTCTACTGATACAATCCAGTATAAGCACACGAAAAATAAATACATTATATATATATATATATATATATATATATATATATATATATATATATATATATATATATATATAACTTGCTATTAGTGGCACTCCTACAAAAAAATCATCCTGGGGTCTCAGGTAATACACAATTCAATGTCCATGGTACAATTACCAGCCCGGCACTCTCCTAATTCAATTATTTATTAGACCCTCATGACGTTTTGGGGAGCAAGTTTCCCCTTTTTCTTCAGAAGGGGAAACTTGCACCATGAAGCGTCAAAATGGTCTAATAGATAATTGAATTAGGAGAATGCCGGGCTGGTAATTGTATATTGGACATTGAATTATACATATATATATAATTTTTTAAGGTTTCAGGACTGACCTAAAACAAAAAATAAACCTTACATACGTATTGGGTTACATTGCGATCAATCCTCTGACAAGGAAATTGCTAAATTATTATTGAATAGTGGAAATTTAAACTTTTGGAGCCTTTCTTTCATAAAGGGGCTTTTTGTTTATTGTTTTTTAACAAATGCACATTTCTAATAGGTAGTATAATCTAAAAATCTTTTTTTTGTTTTATCTAAAGGAGGTATTGTAATGTGTTCTGCAGGTTTTATTTGTTTATTATTTTTTATAAAAAAATAGAGGTTTTCATGCTGAAAAAAAAAAAAAAAAATATTATGTCAATGCAATTCGCTGTTGGCCAAAATTTTTTTTTTTTCGTGATTCAGATAGAGCATGAAATTTTAAGCAACTTTCTAATTTACTCCTATTATGACATTTTCTTCATTCTCTTGGTATCTTTATTTGAAATGCAAGAATGTAAGTTTAGATGCCGGGCCATTTTTGGTGAACAACCTGGGTTGTCCTTGCTAATTGGTGAATAAATTCATTCACCAATAAAAAAGTGCTGTCCATATTTCTGAACCAAAAAAAAAGCTTAGATGCCTTCTCAAATAAAGATAGCAAGAGAACGAAGGAAAATTGATAATAGGAGTAAATTAGAAAGTTGCTTAAAATTGCATGCTCTATCTGAATCAATTTGGGTTCAGTGTCCCTTTAATTTCTATGTCATAAATTTGTTTTCACTCCATATTAGCTTTACATTCTAAATAAACAGCTTTAAATTAACCTTTTCTTATACAAAATATTTTAACCAATTTAAACAGTGCTTTTTCACATGAGATATATTAATTCCTCTAATAAAAGCAGAAACAAAACACATGCAAAAGTTCATTTATTTCACTAATGCAACTTAAAAGGTGAAACTAATATATGAGATACACTCATTACATGCAAAGCAAGATAGTTCAAGCCGTGATTTGTCATAATTGTGATGATTATGGCTTACAGCTCATGAAAACCCCCAATCCACAATCTCAGAAAATTAGAATATTACATGCAATCAATAAAACAAGGATTGTACATACCTGTAGAACAATATCGGACCTCTGAAAAGTATAAGCATGCATACTGTATGTACTCAGTACTTGGTTTGGGCACCTTTTGTAGCAATTACTGCCTCAATGCGGCGTGGCATGGAAGCTATCAGCCTGTTGCACTGCTGAGGTGTTATGGAAGACCAGGATGCTTCAAAAGCAGCCTTCAGCTCGTCTGCATTGTTCAATCTCATGTCTCTCATCTTTTTCTTGGCAATGCCCCATAGATTCTCTATGGGGTTCAGGTCAGGCGAGTTTGCTGGTCAATCAAGCACAGTAATCCCACGGTCATTGAACCAGGTTGTGGTGCTTTTGGCAGTGTGGGCAGGTGCCAAATCCTGCTGGAAAATGAAGTCAGCATCCCCATAGAGCTCGTCTGTGGAAGGAAGCATGAAGTGCTCCAAAATCTCCTAGTAGAGGGCTGCATTGACCCCGGACTTAATGAAGCACAGTGGACCAACACCAGAAGATGACATGGCTCCCCAAATCAACACAGACTGTGGAAACTTCACGCTGGACTTCAAGCATCTTGCAGTGTGTGCCTCTCCATTCTTCTTCCATACTCTGGGACATTGGTTTTCAAATGAGATGCAAACTTTGCTCTCATCAGAAAAGAGGACTTTGGACCATTCAGCAACAGACCAGGTCTGTTTTTCTTTAGCCCCGGTAAGATGCTTCTGACATTGTTTGTTGTTCAGGAGTGGATTGACAAGAGGAATACGACATTTGAAGCCCATGTCCAGGATCCGTCTGTGTGTGGTGGCTCTTGTTGAAGTCCCCAACACTTTTGAATGTCCTTTTCCAGACAATCCTCTCCAGGCTGCGGTCATCCCTGCTGCTTGTGCACCTTTTTCGTCCACACTTTTCCCTTCCACATAACTTTCTATTAATGTGCTTTGATATAGCACTTTGGGAACATCCAACTTATTTTGCAATTACCTGTTGAGGCTTTCCCATTAATGGAGGGTGTCATTGATGGTTTTCTGCACAGCTGTCAGGTCAGCAGTCTTTCCCATGATTGTGATTCCTACTGAACCAGACTGAGAGACCATTTAAAGGCTCAGGAACCATTTGCAGGTGTTATGGCTTAATTAGCTGATTAGAGAGGGACACTTTGAGCCTAGAATATTGCACCTTTTCACAATATTCTAATTTTCTGAGATTGCGGATTTGGGGTTTTCATGAGCTGTAAGCCAAAATCATCCCAATTATGACAAATCACAGCTTGAATTTTCTTGCTTTGCATGTATTGAGTCTATCTCATATATTAGTTTCCGCTTCTAAGTTGCATTAGTAAAATAAATTAACTTTTGCACGATATTCTAATTTTTCGACTTTCACCTGTATGTAGTATTATAATATAAAATACAAGGTGTATATAATGATGTGAAGATTAAGAGGAGAAGGTCTCAAAATAACAATTACAAACTGTAAAGCTGTTCGCTTATATAAATAATTTTCAAATATTGGTATATAGGAGACCAGCTCAGTAAATATTTGACTTCCTTATTCAATACCTTAGGCCTATATACTCGAGTAAGCAGCTGGATAAGATAGATAGACAAAATGTTAACTTTGACTGTATCAGTTGCATGTTAATTGGAGAGTGGGAGGATCTACTTTTTAATATAGGTTGGCAAATGCAAACTAAAATATATAAACTGCCAGGCCTTCATATATAAATACGTATATATTCTTATATCATCAAAGCCTCAATGGAAAATTGTAGCTTCTAAAGATTCTTTAATACAAACACCTTTAAGAGGCTGGAGATTGATGTGGGTGGATTCCAAAGTAAAATCTATAAACTGTAAAGCTATTTACTCCAAAATATAAATTTACTATTGACATGCCACCTTTGATAATCAGGCTAAGTCACTGTACCTCAGTAAACAGCTAGGTAAAATATGCATCACTCTATATATTTTGTACGTATAATTAAAGTAGCGGTGTTTGCGAGAGAAACCGCAGATTCAGTCTCTGGACAAAATCAACTGATGCCAGAATACATTAATAAGTGGGGGAATAGAACCTTGGAGCCAGTCGGCTATACAAATACTAACTGTAATTTAAAGTAACTTAAAAAGATCTAAAAACTTTTACATATAGGTAGAGGTCAGCCACCATATTTTACCCATCACAAACTTCAACATTTAGCAAAAGGACCCTTTACTTTCAGGTGATATTACCATCATAGCTAATGAGAAAATAAAATAACAAGAAGAAAAATTAAAGCAATCTTGATAAAATAAGTCTTATATAAAGGCTAAAGTTAGTTGAACATCATATTTAGAAGCATTAAGTCAGCCATCTTGCAGACTAGCCACTTTCAGCTCCATTGAAAAGGAGAGTTAGCCTATTCCAGCCTTCACGACTGTGAAAACAAGTGCTTCCATAATATTTTCTTCCTGTGTAACTTCCCTTCTGAGTTGAGAAAGCCTCAAGCAATTTCTTGGAGGGCAAGATAGTTCTTTAGAGTTCTTTTTTTCTAGGGATAATTCAGTTCTCTGTATTAACCAAAGAATCATCATTCAAGCGCATATCTGTGGTATTAATCCAACAACCAAGCAAAGTCAGCTGAGATGCATAAAGTTCTTTTAGGGTTGGCTCTGCTACTTTAGGATTCTCAATGTAATCAAATTGGGTTGGCGGGGGGTGCTGGGGCCCCAAAGCACCCCCATCCACCTGACATATGGATACAGATCTCTCATTAAGACCGTTGGAAGTAGCATCTATGGTGTAAGGGTGAACTGCCCTTTTCAAACTGACAGCAAAGGCTTCATGATGCTCACTGAGCAATCTCATAAGCTCCTTTAGTAGATTAAAAGCCATAGATCTATGAAGTGTAGCTTGGAATTGTGGTGGAAGTAGTTTCTATACCACTTCAACAATTTAGTTCTTACAGGTTGTAGGATAATATTTTATATGGAAGTTAGCTGGTAATTGAAGACTTGACTAATAGACTGCATGTCTGTGTGAAGAGAGACTTTGTTATGCATGCAATAGGACCAGGAGCAATCATTATGAGGTGGCTTGACAAGCTGTCTGTGTAGCTTCCAAAAGTGAAGTTGTGCAGTATTAAGATTTTTTCGCTTTTCACAGGGCAAACATATTATAAAGATAAAGATATTATAAAGATACTTGCAGTTTTTAGAAGTTTTCTCAACACCCTATGCTATGCATTTTTTGTAAAATGGCTGCCACCCTTCTGTTCACCAAGGGCCGTGTATCCACAGCCGCTTAGGAAATTCGCTAAATAAGCATCTCCTTCAGTGAAAGATGAGTAGATGGATCACCAGAAGATTGAGTTAACTGTCCAGATCTAAATGTTTGACTTAAATCTGTGTTAGGTCTTTAAATCAACAGGTTATTGCTGGAGCTGCAGTGGCATGCGACCGCTCATGCTCCCGGCTGGCTCCGCCCCCCAACCTGGCATATGTTTAAACTTTAATATTACAACAATTAATACAAATCAAATTACACTGTTTTCAGAGCACTGTACCTTAAAAGCACTGTTATTTCCATATGTGTAGGTTTTCGTTTAAGAGTAATTAGTGTTTTGAATATTTTGATAAAAGCTCACCATCTTTTAGCGAGAAAAAACTGTGAGATCTGTACAGAGAAAATGTTTATAGAATTACGCTTGGATTTGAGAGACAATTTTATGGAAAAAAACAAAAATTACACTCTATTTTGTTTTATGTTTTTTTGCACATCCAGTGTACTTAAAGGGACAGTCTACAATAGAATTGTTATTGTTTTAAAAGATAGCTAATCCCTTTATTACCCATTCCCCAGTTTTGCACAACCAACACAGTTATATTAATATACTTTTTACCTCTGTGATTACCTTGTATCTAAGAACCTTCTTCCAGCCTCTTGATCACATGACTGTGACTGTTTATTATCTATTGACTTGCATTTAGTACTGTGTTGTGCTAAATCTTAAATAACTCTCTGTGCCTGAACACAGTGTTATCTATATGGCCCACGTGTACGTTCTGTCTCTTTGTGTTGAAAAGGAATTTAAAAAGCATGTGATAAGAGGCAGCCTTCAAGGGCTTAGAAATTAGCATAGGAGTCTGCCTAGGTTTAGTTTCAACTAAGAATACCAAGAGAAAAAAAGCAAATTTGATGATAAAAGTAAATTGGAAAGTTGATTAAAATTACAAGTCCTATCTGAATAATGAAAGTTTTAATTTTGACTAGACTGTCCCTTTAAATTATATTTTATACTGTGTATATTGACTACGATTTATTCCTGTATAATTTGCATACAAATTTTATATATTTGATAAAATACAATTTTTGGTGAATAAGTTTGATACAATTTTTGATGCACCTAAACAACAATTTATTTCTGTGCTTTTTTGTGTAAATGGTTCAGTTATTTCTTTTGTATGATTTTTAAATTACAATATTCTTTGTGCACTTTTGTAATGTATGCATCGTTCTCTTGGTATTCTTAGTTGAAAGCTATACCTAGGAGGTTCATATGCTAATTTCTAAGCCCTTGAAGGCCGTCTCTTCTCTCAGGGCATTTTGACCACTAGAGGGTGTTAATTCACATTTGTCATATACATAACACTGTGCTCATGCACATGGAGTTCCAGTGAGCCAGTTCTGATTGGCTAAAATGGATGTCTGTCAAAAGAACTGAAATAAGGGGGCAGTTTGCAGAGGCTTAGATACAAGGTAATCACAGGGGTAAAAAGTTTATTTATATAACTGTGGGAATGGGTAATAAATGGATTATCTATCTTTTCAAACAATAGAAATTCTGGTGTAGACTGTCCCTTTAATACAAGTTAAGAAGCAGCTGTCATAAGAGCTGTCACAATCAAAGGGCCAGTGTACTCCAGAATTGTTATTTTTTATTTATTTTTAGATAATCCCTTTATTACCCATTCCCCAGTTTTGCATAACCAACACGGTTATATTAATATACGCCTAGATTTAGAGTTCTGCATTAGCCATCAAAACCAGCATTAAGGGGTCCTAACGCTGGTTTTTACCGCCCGCTGGTATTAAGAGTCAGTCAGGAAAGTGTCTAACGCTCACTTTCCAGCCGCGACTTTTCAATACCGCAGATCCCCTTACGCCAATTGCGTATCCTATCTTTTCAATGGGATTTTCCTAACGCTGGTATTTAGAGTCTTGGCTGAAGTGAGCGTTAGAACTCTAACGTCAAAACTCCAGCCACAGAAAAAAGTCAGGAGTTAAGAGCTTTATGGGCTAACGCCGGTTTATAAAGCTCTTAACTATTGTGCTCTAAAGTACACTAACACCCATAAACTACCTATGTACCCCTAAACCGAGGTCCTCCCATATCGCCGCCACTCTAATAAATTTTTTAACCCCTAATCTGCCGACCGGACACCGCCGCCACCTACATTATCCCTATGAACCCCTAATCTGCTGCCCCTAACACCGCCGACACCTACATAATATTTATTAACCCCTAATCTGCCCCAACGTCGCCGCTACCTACCTACACTTATTAACCCCTAATCTGATCGGAACAGAAAATAGAATGTGAGCTCAATCTGATTGGCCGCTCCAATCAGCCAATCGGATTGAACTTCAATCTGATTTTCTGATTCAATCAGCCAATCAGATTTTTCCTACCTTAATTCCGATTGGCTGATAGAATCCTATCAGCCAATCGGAATTCGAGGGATGCCATCTTGGATGACGTCATTTAAAGGAATCTTCATTCGTCGTTAGTCCGTCGGTGAGGAAGGATGGCTCCGCGTCGGCTGCTTCAAGATGGAACCGCTCCGCTCCGGATGGAAGAAGATAGAAGATGCCGCCTGGATGAAAACTTTGGACCCTCTGGAGGACCTCTTCTTGCCAGATAGGCTAAAGACTTTGGACCCTCTGGAGGACCTCTTCTTGCCGGATAGGATGAAGACTTCGGACCCTCTTCTGGACGGATCGGTGATACCCGGCTGGGTGAATACAAGGTAGGGAGATCTTCAGGGGCTTAGTGTTAGGTTTTTTAAGGGGGGTTTGGGTGGGTTAGATTAGGGGTATGTGGGTGGTGGGTTGTAATGTTGGGGGGGTATTGTATGGGTTTTTTTACAGGCAAAAGAGCTGATTTCTTTGGGGCATGCACCGCAAAAAGCCCTTTTAAGGGCTGGTAAGGTAATAGAGCTGTTAACTTTTTATTTTAGAATAGGGTAGGGCATTTATTTTATTTTGGGGGGCTTTGTTATTTTTTAGGGGGCTTAGAGTAGGTGTAATTAGTTTAAAATTCTTGGAATCTTTTTTTATTTTTTGTAATTTAGTGTTTGTTTTTTTGTAATTTAGTGTTTGTTTTTTTTGTAATTTAGTTTAGTTGATTTAATTGTAGGTAATTGTAGGTAGTTTATTTAATTAATTTATTGATAGTGTAGTGTTAGGTTTAATTGTAACTTAGGTTAGGATTTATTTTACAGGTAATTTTGTAATTATTTTAACTAGGTAGCTATTAAATAGTTATTAACTATTTAATAGCTATTGTACCTAGTTAAAATAAAAACAAAGTTGCCTGTAAAATAAATATAAATCCTAAAATAGCTACAATATAATTAATCGTTATATTGTAGCTATATTAGGGTTTATTTTACAGTTAAGTATTTAGCTTTAAATAGGATTAATTTATTTAATAAGAAATAATTTATTTCATTAGATTTAAATTATATTTAATTTAGGGGGGTGTTAGGGTTAGGGTTAGGGTTAGACTTAGCTTTAGGGGTTAATACATTTATTATAGTAGCGGTGAGGTCCGGTCGGCAGATTAGGGGTTAATACTTGAAGTTAGGTGTTGACGATGTTAGGGAGGGCAGATTAGGGGTTAATACTATTTATTATAGGGTTTGCGAGGCAGGAGTGAGGCAGTTTAGGGGTTAATACATTTATTATAGTGGTGGAGAGGTCCGGTCGGAAGATTAGGGGTTAATAAGTGTAGGTAAGGTAGCAGCGATGTTGGGGGGCAGATTAGGGCTTAATAAATATTATGTAGGTGTCGGCGACGTTGGGGGCAGCAGATTAGGGGTTCATAGGGATAACGTAGGTTGTGGCGGTGTCCGGAGCGGCAGATTAGGGGTTAATAATATAATCCAGGTGTCAGAGATAGCGGGGGCGGCAGATTAGGGGTTAATAAGTGTAAGGTTAGGGGTGTTTAGACTCGGGGTTCATGTTAGGGTGTTAGGTGCAGACTTAGAAAGTGTTTCCCCATAGGAAACAATGGGGCTGCGTTAGGAGCTGAACGCTGCGTTTTTGCAGGTGTTAGGTTTTTTTTCAGATCAAACTGCCCCATTGTTTCTTATGGGGGAATCGTGCACGAGCACGTTTTTCAAGCTGGCCCCTACCGTAAGCAATGCTGGTATTGAGAGTTGAAGTGATGGAAAATTATGCTCTACGCTCCCTTTTTGGAGCCTAACGCAGCCCTTCAGAGAACTCTAAATACCAGCGTTATTTAAAAGGTGCGGGGGAAAAAAACATGCGTAGCTAACGCACCCCTTTGGCCGCAAAACTCTAAATCTAGCCAATACTTTTTATCTCTGTAATTACCTTGTATCTTAGCCTATCTCTGTAATTACCTTGTATCTTAGCCTCAGCAGACTTCCCCCTTATTTGAGTTCTTTTGAAAGAAAATCATTTTAGCCCATCATTTCTGACTTATAAATAACTCCACGGGGTTGAGCACAATGATAATATCTATATGGCACACATGAACTAGCACTGTCTAGTTGTGAAAAAAAACATCAAAATGCACTGAGATAAGAGGCAGCCTTCAAAGCCTTAGAAATTAGCATATGAACCTACCTAGAGAACAAAGCAAATTTGATCATAAAAGTAAAATGGAAAGTTGTTTAAAATGTCATGCCCTATCTGAATCATGAAAGTTTAATTTTAACTAGACAGTCCCTTTAAATCAGAGGTACCTATAAATCAGAGGAGGTGGAGATCACCCCAAACTCATGAACTCATGGTGAACGCAGGTAGACAGGTTCCCAATACAGATAGGCGAATGTGGCGAAAGTGCAGTTCACTTGGTAGCATAAATAGTCCTGTGGACAGTAGTTTTAGACAATTGAATGTTTATAAGAACGATAAATTAAAGTTCATTATTAGAATGTTATGTACGTTTTTTTAATGTTCATAATTAGATCGAATATCCAGAATCAAAATTTTGAATGTAACATTCCATTTAACAAATACAATTCAGAAGTTCAATAGTTCATGTGGAATGAAATTTTGTAAATTGATACATAATAGATACAAATAT
The DNA here is from genome assembly GCF_027579735.1 of Bombina bombina. Lineage (NCBI taxonomy): Eukaryota > Metazoa > Chordata > Amphibia > Anura > Bombinatoridae > Bombina > Bombina bombina. The sequence continues at coordinate 1,226,100,991 of NC_069501.1, forward strand.
ATATCAATTCGAATTTTCCTATTTTGAATATTGCATAATTTGATTTCAATTTTGCAATATTCGAATTAGAAAAATTTAAAATTAATATTACATTTAAAGATAGAATTAGAAATACTATTACATTAAACAATTGTTACAATGTTATACAAATATTTGAAATTGAAAATGAACGAACGAATGTGTTAATATTCGTTTCATTTTTTGAATGTTGCAAAATATTCGCCAATCCCTAGTTCCCAAGCTGGTAGCCTTGTCCTTTCTCCTATTGAGGGGCCCTAGAAAAGGAAATAAAGAGTTTTATCTTCAAATATCCTATAGAGTAGAGTTAAAACATTTTCAATAGTGGATATGGCTTTTTTTTTAGGAAGCTATAGTCCAAAAGTGGGACCTAAGTCCAATGTTTTGTTTTGGTCAGATATATTTTCTATAAATGTGATTTTATATTTGTAATAGTTATGTTTTACTTATATAGATAAAATGTGTATTACACTTCAATAGTTAAATCCTTTCTCAACTGATAGAGAGACAGGATCATTAAATAGCAACAGTTGTGTTGCTATCTATTGTGGTTTGTATGCAATCAAAATCCTTTGGCCAATTAATTTCTTGGTGGCAGCTTGTAATTAATAGCAACAGCTATTAATTTCTATGGAGAACTCAAAATATTATTAGTGCCATCATCTCAGCCATTTTGTTATTAATTGTGAGATGTTGCTAAGCTGTTGGAAACCTATTTTCCATTGCTCATGTCTATATTTGTCAGTCTGTCTGCTTGCTTCTGTAGTGCACATATCACAGAGCATACTGATCTGTATTTATTTTCTGCAGGCTAGCTTAGAGCATTAGCTGCCTTGTGTAGATATTTTTAGGTTCAACCATTTCAAAGGATGTTTTTAGATCAGCGGATGTTACTTTAGTTCAGATTAGCTAATAATTTAGTCATTTTTGCACCAGGCAGCATGTGCTTATTATATAGAAAGTAAAGCACTTTATTGGGTCTACAGAATTAAGCATTTTAATTAAACATTAAAAAATGAATTTGAATGTTTATTCTGGTAGATGTCCATTCATGTATATACATGTCAATGATTAACAATAATATTGCATGAAGAATCCGTGAACATAAGAAAAGACATTGACAATAAACATTAAACACAAAGCTTTGCAGGAATATCTACAGGTATTTCTAAATTATATATATATATATATATATATATTGAGTTCTACAAGGTTAAACTAATATGAAAAAAGAATCTTTGATTTTTTTTTAATTAAAGGGACACTAAACTCCAGAAAATGTTTTAATGATTCAGATAGAGCAAGCAATTGAAAAAAAACTTTCTAATTTACTCCTATTATCAATTTTTCTTTTGCTATCTTTATTTAAAAAGCAGGAATTTAAAGCTTAGGAGCCAGCCCATTTTAGGTTCAGCACACTGGATAGCACTTGCTTATTGGTGGCTACATTTAGCAAACCACTAAGCAAGCATAACCCAGGTTCTCAACTAAAAATGTGCCCGGTTCTTAAGCTTTACATTTCTGATTTTTAGACTGAAGAGAAATTGATAACTGGAGTAAATTAGAAAGTTGCTTAAAATTGCATGATCTATCTGAATCAGTAAAGAAAAAAAAAATGGGTTTAGTGTCCCTTTAAGATCTAACAAAATATTATTCTGTATCAGTCGGATATCATTTGTAGCTTTTCAAGTGATTAAAAAGATAGTAAATGCATTAGTCTTCATTGAGATGGAATTACTCGCATAATCAAATATTATTTAGTTAAAAAAAAGTGGATTTCAAAAAATTTGAAAACAAAAATTTCTACATTTTATTTGATGATCTATTAAAAAAACGTTTATTAAAGCAGCAGTCTGAGTAAAAAGGATGGCTTTTTTAATAACCTTATAACATATTTTATCAATAGATATGATTTATAAAATCAATAATTTCAGAAACATGTGATTATTCAAAAATATTCAAGGGTAAAAATAGAAAGATTGTCAAAAGATTTAAACTTTTTAATTATATTCACTCCTTTTCAAGTAAAATAAGCAATTTTCACAGATAAAATGTGTCACAATAAAACTTTATTTTAATTTATGTGCATTCATTGTGCCAAGCCACCTTGTAAATATTAAGTTTAATGTGTAACTTTTTTTAATTTAAAAAAAATAATAATATTTTCTTAATTTACATTTGTAATTATTTCTAACAATTCCTTAAAAAGAGAATATTATAAAAGCAAATTTGGAAGATATTTACAACTCCACAATTTTTTTTTTGCTCAGCTGATATGAAACTATTATCTTCTATGCAGCAATATAACATAATATAAAAACCTCAATAATTGTGGAAATAAATATTTTATTCATATTTTTGTTTGTTTGAGTCATTAATAACAACAAATATCAAAAATGTTTTAAAAAAATATTTTTTCCCAATTTATTTAAAAAAAATATTTATATTGTCACAATGAATAGTGATGTAATATCACTTTACAACTTGTGATATTTAAAGAATAACTAAGTTTGAAATGTACTCAGAATTGCCTGTATGCATTTCTTTGACAACAGTGGTTCATACATAATGTATCGTCTACATTAGTTGGTCCTAAAACTGTATTACTAAGGATTAGGGTCAGTGACAAAAATATCAAAGCTATTCTTTATGTGAGTCTGAGTAATTTATTTTTTCTCTTTATTTTGTAATTCTAAAGTTAAAGGTGAATCTTTGTATATGTCAGCCATAGTCAGACAAGTCTCATCCTGACCCGAAGACTTTTTTTTATAACATATATACGTCTTTTCTACCATCTAAGACCTTCACATGCTCATTGCCGTCAACCTGAGTTTTACCTGTAAGTCTTCACATAATTAAAAGAAAGATGTATTTTCCAAGATATACGTATGATTCAACATCTTAATATTTGCTCAGCTGCATACACATCTCATTTATTAACACCACATTGACAAAAAATGAATACCTTGTATGAAAGTGTGAAATTCCAAATCTGAGATTGATTGCTCCTTTTTCATTCAAATACAAAAGAACAAAGGGTTGGGGAGATTTGAAACATTTTGTTTTGGTAAAATATGCATATTTTTGTTAACCTCTACATTTTTTACAAAAGAAGCTTTTTTGCTAGATTAATGACAACCGTTTACAGATTTAGGTCTAATTTGTTACAGTTTATTCAATGGAAAGAAAAAAAATGTTATAGAAAGGTATTTATCAATTAGAATTTCACATAATGTATTTATTTAATTTAGTAATTAGAACATTAAAGGAATATTAACCATTAATAAATATTAAAGGGACATTAAACCCCAAAATTGTATTTCATGATTCAGATAGAGAATACAATTTAAACAACTTTCCAATTTACTTCTATTATCTAATTTGCTTCATTTTTTAGATATCCTTTGTTGAAGAAATAGCCATGGACGTAGGGAGCCAATCACAAGAGGCATCTATGTGCAGCCACCTATCAGCAGCTACTGAACCTATCTAGATATGCTTTTCAGCAAATTATATCAAGAGAATGAAGTAAATTAGATAATAGAAGTAAATTAGAAAGTTGTTTAAAATTGCATGTTCATTCTAAACCATGAAAGACAAAATTTGGGTTTCATGTCCCTTTAATATAAAATGTTTTATTCTGTGTAGTTATAAACCTTTGTACTATACTTTCATTATTTATTTTGTCACACTTTCATGTATTTTAAATCAGAAAACTGTTGATTTTCTAAATGCCACTGAATTTTTATAAAGTAATGGGTGCAGCCTTTTTTTAACTTAAGTTTTCCCTTATCTATCTCTCCTGCAATTAGGAATACATATAAAACAGGCAAAATAGTAATTATCTAACAGGGTTTCAACACACCCTTTTCAAAGTATATTTTATTGACTGGTTTATATATGTCCCATATTGTTCTCAGCAGAAGAGAGAGATAAGTGAAAACCTATGTTCACCAAAAACAAAAGCAATATTGATAATGCAATAATCTTTTTATCAACTCTGATATGTGATTGTACCAAAGTAATAACCATAAATTATTCAAATGTGGAAATGATTACCGCCAAACGTATCTTTTTGGCTTCTAGTCATTCAAAGTTCAATTTTGTGACTTGAATGTACACATGAATTATTGTAATTTAAAGAGATTCCTTTTGTAGCAAATACAGAAAACACTGTTTTTTTTGTTATTCATGTTATTCATTAATAAAAAGATAAGATTAACAAATATTATGGGCAATGAATAAAGGATTAAATAACAATCAAGAAACGAATATTCGTTAAAGAAATGTGTTTATTCATTTTAGTTTCCATAACAGCCTGCTGTTATGATGCAAGCAGGCTATTATCCAATAAAAGCAAAGCAGGAAGAGCAGGCAAATATTGACATTTTCACTCAGCCTATCAGTGGAAGCCTATGCCATTTTTAGCCAACCAGGATTCTCAGGGGGAGGGATAGAAGTGGAAGACACTGAGGGCTTGATGATTGAAAGCTCTCTGGGCTGGCACGATTATTAAAGAATGTTCCCCAGTCTTTGTATTTCCCTGGTGGAATGATCTAAAGACACTTTTTACCCTGAAAACAGGGAGTCTCGCTAAGGGGCGTATACTGCATTTTCATATGAAATGTGCACAACAAAATTCGTATTTTAAACATTATACAATAATTGAACCATTGACACAAAAATAAGCAGGGGGAAATTGTATTGTTAAGGTGCATCAAAAATCGTAACAAAATTCTTCACAAAAAATCCTATGTTAAAAAAGTAAAATTTGGATGTAATTTACACATAAATAAATCAAATTAAACATGCACAGCGTAAATCGTAATTGAAGTATACTGGATGTGCAAAAATCACACAGAAATTTGAGCTTATAAATACAAATGCAAAGCGTAATAGTTTTTTCGTAAAATGGGCTGAACATGGGCGTTTCATGGGCGTATATGAAAATGTCTCTCTAATCCCGGCGTAATTCTATAAAGATTTTCGCACTGCAGATCTCACAGTTTTTTCTCGCCAACTAAAAGGTGTTGAGCTTTTCTCAAAACAATACGAACACTGATAACCCCAATAGAAAAACAAATGCATACTAAAGTATAGGCAAATGTAAGATGCTCTATGCAGAAAGCAGCATAATGTGAGTTATATTGGCTGCAGGATTTTAATTTTAAAGTGCTCCCCCTGCTCCCTGCTAACCGCACTAAGGAGTGAAGTTTCCCTATCCAGCGAGCTTCATTACTTTTAATAGGAGCCATCTCGCCACTTGCAGGGACTGCCCCTTTTTACGATCATTGCACCGGGGCAGCCCTCCGAGAGTCAGCGAGAAAAAGTAGGTTTGAGCTGGCAAAGATTATATCATTGAGCTCTGAGTCTCAGATCTGTTTGCAATCAGTGAGTTAGCGGTTGGTTTCCTTCGTGCTGTTCCATTGTGCCCCCCCACCACCACCACTGAGAATAACAGAGCTTCTTCTGGAGAGAGAGATTGTCTTTGCCTTCTTTGGATTGCTGCTTTAGAGAATAATATACAAGCACCTAGAGTGTCTGTGTTTTTATACTCCAACCTTTTTTTTTTTTTTTAAATCTTAAAAAAATTAAGACTTTAAGCGGCAAATTGACTTTGTACTTGTAGTCAGTCTGTCTGTAAAACCACTGTTTTTATTTAAAAAGTCTTACTGCTAGATGACGAGTCTTGTGGTAGCCTTAAAAAGCAGCGTTGAAGGTCCCAACGCTGCTTTTTAACGCCCGCTTGTATTACGAGTCTGGCAGGTACAGGTGTACCGCTCACTTTTTTTCTGCGACTCGAGAATACCGCAAATCCCCTTACGTCAATTGTGTATCCTATCTTTTTAATGGGATTTTCCTAACGCCGGTATTACGAGTCTTGGAGAAAGTGAGCGGTACACCCTCTCCTGTCAGGAGTCCTACCACATTTAAAAGTCAGTAGTTAAGAGCTTTATGGGCTAACGCCGTAACATAAATGTCTTAACTAAAGTGCTAAAAAGTACACTAACACCCATAAACTACCTATTAACCCCTAAACCGAGCCCCCCCCCCCCCAACATCGCAAACAGTTAACTAAAGTTTTTAACCCCTAATCAGCTGACCGGACACCGCCGCCACTTGAAAAAATATATTAACCCCTAAACCGCTGCACTCCCGCCTCGAAAAACACTAGTTAAATTTTATTAACCCCTAATCTGCCATCCCTAACATCGCCGACACCTACCTACATTTATTAACCCCTAATCTGCCACCCACAATGTCTCCGCAACTATATTAAATTTATTAACCCCTAAACCTAAGTCTAACCCTAACACCCCCCTAACTTAAAAATAATTTAAATAAAACAAAATAAAATTACTACAATTAAATAAATTATTCTTATTTAAAACTAAATACTTACCTATAAAATAAACCCTAAGATAGCTACAAAATAACTAATAGTTACATTGTAGCTATTTTAGGATTTATTTTTATTTTAGAGGCAACTTTGTATTTATTTTAACTAGGTACAATAGTTACTAAATAGTTATTAACTATTTAATAACTACCTAGCTAAAATAAGTACAAATTTACCTGTAAAATAAACCCTAACCTAAGTTACAATTACACCTAACACTACACTATAAATAAATTAATTACCTAAATTAAATTAAACTAATTACAATTAAATAAAATAAACTAAAGTATAAAAACAAACAAACACTAAATTACAAAAAATAATAAAATAATTACAAGAATTTTAAACTAATTACACCTACTCTAATCCCCCTAATAAAATAAAAAAGCCCCCCAAAATAAAAAAATCCCTACCCTATACTAAATTACAAATAGCCCTTAAAAGGGCCTTTTGCGGGGCATTGCCCCAAAGTTATCAGCTCTTTTACCTGTAAAAAAATTACAATACCCCCCCAACATTAAAACCCACCACCCACACACCCAACCCTACTCTAAAACCCACCCAATCCCCCCTTAATAAAACCTAACACTACCCCCTTGAAGATCACCCTACCTTGAGACGTCTTCACCCAACCGGGCAGAAGTGGACCTCCAGACGGCCAGAAGTCTTCATCCGATCCGGGCAGAAGAGGACCTTCAGAGGGGCAGAAGTCTTCATCCAGGCGGCATCTTCTATCTTCATCCATCCGGAGCGGGTCCATCTTCAAGCCAGCTGACGCGGAGCATCCTCTTCCAACGACATCCAACTGAAGAATGAAGGTTCCTTTAAATTACGTCATCCAAGATGGTGTCCCTTGAATTCCGATTGGCTGATAGGATTCTATCAGCCAATCGGAATTAAGGTAGGAAAAATCCTATTGGCTGATGCAATCAGCCAATAGGATTGAGCTTGCATTCTATTGGCTGATTGGATCAGCCAATAGAATGCGAGCTCAATCCTATTGGCTGATTGCATCAGCAAATAGGATTGAATTTCAATCCTATTGGCTGATTGCATCAGCCAATAGGATTTTTCCTACCTTAATTCCGATTGGGACGCCATCTTGGATGACGTCATTTAAAGGAACCTTCATTCTTCAGTTGGATGTCGTTGGAAGAGGATGCTTCGCGTCGGCTGGCTTGAAGATGGACCCGCTCCACTCCGGATGGATGAAGATAGAAGATGCCACCTGGATGAAGACTTCTGCCCCTCTGGAGGTCCTCTTCTGCCCGCATCAGATGAAGACTTCTGGCCGTCTGGAGGTTCACTTCTCCCCAGTTGGTGAAGATGTCTCAAGGTAGGGTGATCTTCGTGTTAGGTTTTATTAAGGGGGGATTGGGTGGGTTTTAGAGTAGGGTTGGGTGTGTGGGTGGTGGGTTTTAATGTTGGGGGGTATTGTAATTTTTTTTTACAGGTAAAAGAGCTGATTACTTTGGGGCAATGCCCCACAAAAAGCCCTTTTAAGGGCTATTTGTAATTTAGTATAGGGTAGGGATTTTTATTAGTTTGGGTTGTTTTTTTTTATTAGGGGGATTAGATTAGGTGTAATTAGTTTAAAAAACTTGTAATTATTTTAATATTTTCTGTAATTTAATGTTTTTTTTCGTACTTTAGTTTATTTAATTTAATTGTAGTTAATTTAGGAAATTATTTTAATTATAGTGTAGTGTTAGGTGCAATTGTAATTTAGGTTAGGATTTATTTTACAGGTAAATTTGTATTTATTTTAACTATGAAGTTATTTAATAGTTAATAACGTTTTATTAACTATTGTACCTAGTTAAAATAAATACAAAGTTGCCTGTGAAATAAAAATAAACCCTAAGCTAGATACAATGTAACTATTAGTTATATTGTAGCTATCTTAGGGTTTATTTTATAGGTAAGTATTTAGTTTTAAATAGTAATAATTTATTTAATTGTAGTTATTATATTTAGATTTATTTAAATTAGATTTAACGTAGAGGGGGTGTTAGGGTTAGGGTTAGACTTAGGTTTAGGGGTTAATAACTTTATTATTGTGGCGGCGACTTTGTAGGCAGCAGATTAGGGGTTAATAAGTGTAGGTAGGTTGCAGCGACATTGGGGGTGGCAGATTAGGGGTTAATAAATATAATGTAGGTGATGACGATGTTGGCGGCAGCAGATTAGGGGTTCATAAGTATAATGTAGGTGGCGGCGGTGTCCGGAGGGGCAGATCAGGGGTTAATAATATTATGCAGGTGTCGGCGATGTTGGGGGCGGCATATTAGGGGTTAATAAGTGTAAGATTAGGGGTGTTTAGACTCTGGGTTCATGTTAGGGTGTTAGGTGTAGACATAAATTTTCTTTCCCCATAGGAATCAATGGGGCTGCATTAGGAGCTGAACGCTGCTTTTTTGCAGGTGTTAGGTTTTTTTTTCAGCCGATTCTGCCCCATTGTTTCCTATGGGGAAATCGTGCACGAGCACGTTTAGCCAGCTTACCTCTACCGTAAGCAGCGCTGGTATTGAGGTGAGATGTGGAGCTAAATTTTGCTCTTTACTCACTTTTTAGAGGCTAATGCCGGGTTGAAAAAACCTGTAATACCAGCGTTGTTTGTAGGTGAGCGGTGAGCATAAACTAAGCGTTAGCACCGCACCCCTCATAATCTCTGTGTTAATTTGTTTCCGTCATTAGTTTACTTTTTCATTGATTAACCAGTCACTGAAAGTTTGTTAGTTGTTCACTCAGATTTTTAACGCAAAAGAATGAACTTTAGACACTGCAGTGTATTAACCATTTGCATTGTCACTTAACAGTTTTATTTTTAAATTAAAAGTAGTAGACTAGATATATAAAGATAGATTAAGATAATATTTATTTTATATTAAAAAGACAAAACAAAATAATACATTGCTTTGCTATTCTAGTTTTATAGGTTTGAAAAGTAAACTTTTTGTGTTCCATACTGCAATTTCTGTAGTGTAGCAAAGTGTTGATAAAATTCATATTTTTTGTTGTACAACAGTCACAAAGTACAATAGACAGTGACACACAAGTAAGTAAGCTTATATTACTTTAATATATATAAGAATTTCTTAAATTATTTGTGACTGACCCACTTAAATGTAGCAGCGTAAGATCCACCAGCATTACTACTGTGACAAAGATATGGGATGTGTCTATAGCCTCCTCCATTTCCTCCACCACTGCCTTCAGTTTCACAGTAAGCAGCACTCCCCATGGACAAGGGGTAACTAGAGCAGTTGCCAGTCTTGAAGCCTAAATGGCTACCAGCAGAGGAAGCTAAACTTATGTTGATGCCACTTTTTAATCTACTGGTAGATTCCAGTCTTACTCCAACCTCTGCCCAAATATGCAAGAACCTTGCTTTTACCTTACATGAGGAGGAGCTAGATTATGACGAGCCAGAAGAGGAGGTAAAGTAGGGTTCAGACGACTCTAGAAACACAGCCTCTCCTCAGCCATTGCCACTATTTCCTTCTCCTCCTGGTAGTCCTTCTGTAGCAATGCCAAGTACAGAACACCATGGGCCAGATTACAAGTGGAGCACTAAATGTCGCTTTCAAGAAAACGATATTAGCACTCCACTGTGTAATACCTGCGCATGCCAATGTGCTCTGGTATTACAAGTTTTCAACAATGCGAACGTGACCTTGTCAGAGACGGCATCAGAACATTGCACAATGAAGGGGGTAAGAAGTGCAGCAAACTTAAATATATATGTATAAAATCATATACATATATATTTACTGGGAACACATAGTTCCCATTGTTAACAATGTAAAAGCATTTTTCAGTTCCATTTTTTTCTAACACCCCACTCCCACCAACTTTAGCCCCAAAATACTGCCTAGTGCAGTTATTTTATTAAAAACTAAAGATGACACTATCTTTATTTTTTAATAAAATACACTAGACTGTATTTTGGGTGCATTTGGGGCACATTTAAATAATTAACCAGAGATCACTTGTAATGGCTGGATAATTAGCGCAAGCTAGCAAACGGGAAAATTTGCCTTTTTGCGGGTGCAAGATAATTAAGTGCTCTACTTGTAATCTAGCCTCATGTTGGCAGCCCAGAAAGACTACTAGCCCTAGTTCTCCTGCTAGCACCACTACAAGTTCCTCCACTACCACTACTATTAGCAGCAGTGTAGGTGCTGCAAGGCAGGAACAGAACTGCAGCCCCCCCCCCCCCCCTCTACCTCACAGAGTGCAGCAGCTGGCTTTGAGAACTGTGGGAAAGTTTGAGAGCACTTTGAAAGTACAGGAGATGGGAGATTTGCTAAGTGCAAACTGTGCAGCAAAGACATCTTACAAGCTCAGGGATGAATTAACACTACGTTCACACCATATGGCTGTCCTTCTTGTTCTGGCATTGACCTCTAGTGATAGCAGTACCAGCCAAATTAGAGGATAATCTTCAACGTCCTCAGGCCTCCCAAGAGAAGTGAGAGGGCAGTTGTCCACAGTAGCAGCCCACCCTTGAGCAATTTGGTGGTTTCTATTCAAGGGTGATGTCAAACCAGCAGTCCAATAAGGTGACACAGCTTATTGGTCAGTTTGTCAATGTAGGAGGTGATTTATTTTCTATGACTGAAGGAAATCTCTTCAAGCAGCTAGCCCAACAATGCCCTAGCACCACAATACCACCTGCCATATCCAAGAACCTTTAGCAGGAATGTGTTACCTTCACTTTACCGTCCCTGCATGACCCACTGCACAGCACACCTTCCTAACATTGACAGCATACTGGTGACAACCCAAGAACTATAAGGAGGAAACCAGTGTTGTTGGTGGCAGTTCTTTAGAGAGGAAGGCTGGCAGAGGAACTGGGTTATCGCTGCGTCCTTCTCCACACTGAGGTTATGAATCTCCAGCATACCTCAGCACATGTATTGTTAGCTCACTAAAAAATGCTGGTACAAAGACATGAATTAACATAAAGTAAAAAAATATTAAAAATAAAACTCTGTGTCAATAGAACACGCTTATCTATTGAAATATTTTTTTTTAATTTTTTTTTATTAAATATTTTTTATTTGAGAAATTTCACAGTTAACAGAAACATCAAACGCATGCAACATCTTCGGCAATACATGACTAACAGAAGTGATAACCAGTACAAAATCAATGGTCTCTATACAAATGATTCTAGACTGTTGCAAGACAAATCAAACTTTTCTCAAGTTTTATAATAGGATGTCATAAGTATAGTATAAATGAAATGGTCCCCTTTGTGCCATATAAAAAGTAAATTAGGGAATCTATACCGATAAAATTAGGGCCAGGGGGGAGTTAGCTTTAAAGTTTTATGGGGGGGGGGATGCAGCGGGCAAGAGCCGCTCAAAATATAGTAGGGGGGGGGGGAATGGAGGGCAGAGCCAGTTAGAATATCAAATTGATAAATACAATTGAATTTCTGAGCTTTCAAGTAAACTACCAATGGAGTTAGTCTCTATTTGTGTTATCGTTGTGTTGAATTCTGGGCCAGGATACAAATATGAAAATTAGAGAAAATTCATGATGCTCTATACCACGTGTAGGACTGAGCTATGTTACTGTCAAAAGTAGCTGTTGGCTAATAACATATAACTATTCTTGGGTATAGAAACAGCGGATAAGCGCTTTACCAAATGGGGCCCCACGTATCCAGAGCTAACTGTTTTGAGAAGAGAGGTGCAGAATCATTATGGGTGTATTCAGGGTGGACAACCACACCACAATGCTTCAAAAGTAACATCAATACCCCCTATGAACCAGCACAGGGAGAGATATCTTGACTGTAAAGGTAATGCGGTCATCCCTTGGTGAAGGAGCTCAGGGAGTATTAGGGTTAGTGTTGTTATAGTTAGTATGGAAGTAGGAGTCATTTGGAGAATGATCCTTCTTCTGCTAAAATGGCTGCTGCGTGTGGGAGGTAATACCAGAATACATTAAGCTATACTGTGAGGTACATAGCATATTAAGGTCTCACTATTCCAGGACACCTATTTACATTCTGGCTCATATACACTAGTTATTAGGAAGAGTAAGACAAATAAAATAACGCATCTATAGGAAACACTGACATGTTTAACTTAGAAACAGTATGTAAGCGATTCATTAGCAATCACACAAAAGTAATACTGGTCTCATATGAACATATATAAATAATATTTGAAGCTTATCTGAAACTTAGAATACATAAGAGAACCATGACATCTGTGATAAGCTCGGTGAACTATTCATAGAAGGTTAACAAATACATAACTGAATGAATAATTAAGACCACTGTAAACATTCATGTACTAAGTAAGATCAGCATTATTCTCATGAACGTTTCTTTAAAGGTGTGAGCAAATAACAAAATGATACAGCTATAGCATAGATAGGACAACATTGATAAGGTTTTAGCCCTAGATAGGAAGTTCAAGCATATTTTGGAGTAATTATATATGCCTTATACAGAAAGGTAGAGGTGAATTCCTCAAATATCTTAATTCAGGGTAATAGTAGCCTAGGGGTGCAGAGTTGTCCCAAAATGCAACAGATCACATACATTATAAAGGAAGCTAGTTTATGGTGTGTGACAAGAAGACTCAGAAACAGTAAAGATAAGAGCAAAGTGCAGGTCTCAAAAGTCGCTAGCACTTGGGGTGATTGCAAGCATAGTAAAGTAAACTGTAACTATGTGCTATCTGTTGTCTGCACAGTCGCTATATGATATATAAACTAAACATGTGAAATATGGATGTTATCACATCTGACAAATCAAAATTCTAATAAACTGCTGAAGCACGCTATAATAAGTGGATGAAAGGCTACACATTCCTAAGGGGAGGGCCTAGAGCAATGTTTAACGCATCATTAACACTGTACTGTTTCAGAAAGCATTATACATATAGATTTAGCACTTATAGCTGAAGTAAGTAGTGCTTTGACCACAATAAAGTTAACAGAATATATTTTAGTTAATAGGATGACTTTTCCATCTTAACACCATAGGTATGGAATCTAAGTTGGTGATGACTAGGTGGCTGTCTGCTACAGGATAGTGGTACATGTAGTAAGGCGCTCATAATCAATGTTATCTATATAGGAGTATTGTGTCAGCGCCTGGAAGTAGGGATATAGCTCTGCAGTGCCATGTCTAACTTTACTTTACATAGGCCCATGCAAAAGTATTATGCACGCATCTCTGCAATTATAGGCACACGTCTACATATCACATCAATTACTTTGAGACTCAAAACTGTGAATGTATATCTAAGAAAAAATTCTGTGCTGTACACATACACCAGTACAATACTGCAAATATGAAGATCAAAATAGCCTGGTATATGATTTGCGCCACAAACCTATATAAGTCATAAGTCACAATGAAGTCTACATTCAAAAGGACTGTATAGAATAGATGAGCAGATATATAAGTCTTAAGCGTTAGCTGCATAAATTATAAGGCAGAGAGAATCATTACAGGACATGTTAATGGGCTTAAATGAGTTCTATTATTATCTAGAGATAAATGAGCAGATATATAAGTCCTAAACGTTAGCTGCAAAAATTATAAGACAGTGAATATCAAGCGCTATCAAAATATTACCCAAAGTAGCTTCAATTTGCAACTTGAGCATTTATTATATAGTAGAGCAAACATAATAAAAAATATGATAGCTGAGAAAATATAAACAGTGTTAGACACTGTAGTGGTAGCAATTCTAGCTGGCATGAGTTCAGTCTATGTGGTGTTATGAAGGACATAGCTTCAGCATAATGCCTAAGAGCAGGGAGTTTATCCTATACCAGCTTTTTGCATAGTTTTTGAGGCCAAAGCTGCTATCCAAAAGGCACTACCATCATGTCCATGAGGAGGGCTAGTGACCGTGTCTATAGGACCCTTTGTGCTAATACCTCCCAGTGTGAGGAGCGAAGTAAAAACATATTCAAGTAAGTCTCCACTGAGGGTAGCCAAGAGAGAGCGCTGCGTCTCAATCACCATGTAGAAGTCCCGGGTGTCAGGGGTCAAAGTGTAGGTAGTAAGGAGGCAGACCGGGTAGATGGCATTTGCGTGCTGCGGCTTGGGCCCAAGTGCGCTCACCTCCATAGCCCAAAGCCTCCATGGTGCCAGTACCGGACGTACCTCAGTCGTATCTCTCCGCTGATATATCTGAGCGTGAGTCACAGTCTCTCCCGGTTGCACATCTGCCCCAGTGGAAGCGGAGTCTTCTGAGTCATCCTGTGGCAGAGCTTCCAGTAGTACAGGCCAGCCTGCCTCAGCCTTAGTTAGTACTGCGGGTTCAGGTGTCGGAACAGGAGAAAGGAGAGCGCCATCTTGGAGACTGTTGGCGCCTCGCGTTACAGTGAGACATTCTGAAATCTGGGTATAGTGGTAATCCAGCTTGTCACTCAATCCCTTTAGGGCCAGAAGTAATGCAGCCTCCATTTCTCCACAGCTTTCGCCCATAGCGGATGATAACAAAGGACAGTGTTATAGAGATTTTATAAGTACAGCGCTGTTTGTATTCTGAGAGTCCATGCGCTTCTGCTCTTAGTTGCGTGGTGTATAGGCCGCAGGTTCAGCCATCGATTTTTCACTTCTTCCCAAGCCTCTACTAACTGCAGGCGATATATAAGTCAGCCTTGTCTATTTAATTGAAAAGAGACTGAATTTAAATTAGTGTTTTATCTAGTTATAGCAGGAGCTCAGCTTAGGCACGTCTGCTCTCCTTGAGAGTTGGCTCCGCCCCCCTATTGAAATAATTTTTTGTGTGTGTGTGATAAAAGTTAAGGATGCCTACATATGTATAGAAAAAAATGAAGTGCGCATATTACAAGTTGAAAGTAAAAGGATGCACTCGAGCACAAACAAAATTTGCACTCGTCGGGTTAACACAACTAAAGACCTAGCATAAAGTGTAAGTAATAAAAAAATATGCATCAAACATAATATAAATACATTTAAATAAAGTGCTACACTCATATATACAGTTTCTGATAAAAACTATTCACTTAAACATTAATAAAACGTTATAATGGTTAAAAGGTACTTTGTATATAACAGTATTTACTGGAAAGGTCTATAATGTGTATTTGTATATATATATATATATATATGTGTGTGTCTAAATATGTGTATGTGTGTGTATATGTATATGTATATATATATATATATATATATATATAGTATATATATGTGTGTGTATATGTATTTAAATGTATATTTATGTGTTTACATATGTATATATGTACATACATATACACACATGTAGACACATATATACACATGTATATACATTTATATACTTATATATACACTTTGGAGCCCTTTCAAATCAAATACCTTAAAGGTTGAAATATTATTTTTAATCAATTTATTTTTATTATGTATATATCTATATATACACACAAATATTTACATAGTTATATCGGTATAAATATAATTTAAAAAAATTATATATATACTGTATATATATATATATATATATATATAAACACACAGAAAAAGTCCAGCACTCACTCACAAGCTCTCAACTAAGATAAAAAGCAGCAATGGAAGAATTAGTTACCGCATCTGGCCAAATGGGAAAAGCCCAGGTACCTCGTCAAGGTTTCTTCCAATAAACCTGGGTCCCTAACCAGCCACACAATGCAGGCTCACAATCAAACAACTGTGAAAAAAAGCAACTGTGAAAAAATGGAGGGTGCACAGGCTTATGTAATTTCCCCAAACATATACAAAACACGGGGGTGGGGTCAGCACTCTCAGGCCGGACCGGGTACACATCCTATGACCCTGCAACATGCACAGCCCTGGGTGCAAACCAGCACTCTCAGGAAGCTGCACTGTTACCAGAGCCACAGGCAGTTAACCCCAGTCAGGCCTGGGTGCAAGGCCCAAACAGGGAAAATTACAAAAAAATATTTTAATATAAACACACAGAAAAAGTCCAGCACTCACTCACAAGCTCTCAACTAAGATAAAAAGCAGCAATGGAAGAATTAGTTACCGCATCTGGCCAAATGGGAAAAGCCCAGGTACCTTGTCAAGGTTTCTTCCAATAAACCTGGGTCCCTAACCAGCCACACAATGCAGGCTCACAATCAAACAACTGTGAAAAAAAGCAACTGTGAAAAAATGGAGGGTGCACAGGCTTATGTAATTTCCCCAAACATATACAAAACACGGGGGTGGGGTCAGCACTCTCAGGCCGGACCGGGTACACATCCTATGACCCTGCAACATGCACAGCCCTGGGTGCAAACCAGCACTCTCAGGAAGCTGCACTGTTACCAGAGCCACAGGCAGTTAACCCCAGTCAGGCCTGGGTGCAAGGCCCAAACAGGGAAAATTACAAAAAAATATTTTAATATAAACACACAGAAAAAGTCCAGCACTCACTCACAAGCTCTCAACTAAGATAAAAAGCAGCAATGGAAGAATTAGTTACCGCATCTGGCCAAATGGGAAAAGCCCAGGTACCTCGTCAAGGTTTCTTCCAATAAACCTGGGTCCCTAACCAGCCACACAATGCAGGCTCACAATCAAACAACTGTGAAAAAAAGCAACTGTGAAAAAATGGAGGGTGCACAGGCTTATGTAATTTCCCCAAACATATACAAAACACGGGGGTGGGGTCAGCACTCTCAGGCCGGACCGGGTACACATCCTATGACCCTGCAACATGCACAGCCCTGGGTGCAAACCAGCACTCTCAGGAAGCTGCACTGTTACCAGAGCCACAGGCAGTTAACCCCAGTCAGGCCTGGGTGCAAGGCCCAAACAGGGAAAATTACAAAAAAATATTTTAATATAAACACACAGAAAAAGTCCAGCACTCACTCACAAGCTCTCAACTAAGATAAAAAGCAGCAATGGAAGAATTAGTTACCGCATCTGGCCAAATGGGAAAAGCCCAGGTACCTCGTCAAGGTTTCTTCCAATAAACCTGGGTCCCTAACCAGCCACACAATGCAGGCTCACAATCAAACAACTGTGAAAAAAAGCAACTGTGAAAAAATGGAGGGTGCACAGGCTTATGTAATTTCCCCAAACATATACAAAACACGGGGGTGGGGTCAGCACTCTCAGGCCGGACCGGGTACACATCCTATGACCCTGCAACATGCACAGCCCTGGGTGCAAACCAGCACTCTCAGGAAGCTGCACTGTTACCAGAGCCACAGGCAGTTAACCCCAGTCAGGCCTGGGTGCAAGGCCCAAACAGGGAAAATTACAAAAAAATATTTTAATATAAACACACAGAAAAAGTCCAGCACTCACTCACAAGCTCTCAACTAAGATAAAAAGCAGCAATGGAAGAATTAGTTACCGCATCTGGCCAAATGGGAAAAGCCCAGGTACCTCGTCAAGGTTTCTTCCAATAAACCTGGGTCCCTAACCAGCCACACAATGCAGGCTCACAATCAAACAACTGTGAAAAAAAGCAACTGTGAAAAAATGGAGGGTGCACAGGCTTATGTAATTTCCCCAAACATATACAAAACACGGGGGTGGGGTCAGCACTCTCAGGCCGGACCGGGTACACATCATATGACCCTGCAAGATGCACAGCCCTGGGTGCAAACCAGCACTCTCAGGAAGCTGCACTGTTACCAGAGCCACAGGCAGTTAACCCCAGTCAGGCCTGGGTGCAAGGCCCAAACAGGGAAAATTACAAAAAAATATTTTAATATAAACACACAGAAAAAGTCCAGCACTCACTCACAAGCTCTCAACTAAGATAAAAAGCAGCAATGGAAGAATTAGTTACCGCATCTGGCCAAATGGGAAAAGCCCAGGTACCTCGTCAAGGTTTCTTCCAATAAACCTGGGTCCCTAACCAGCCACACAATGCAGGCTCACAATCAAACAACTGTGAAAAAAAGCAACTGTGAAAAAATGGAGGGTGCACAGGCTTATGTAATTTCCCCAAACATATACAAAACACGGGGGTGGGGTCAGCACTCTCAGGCCGGACCGGGTACACATCCTATGACCCTGCAACATGCACAGCCCTGGGTGCAAACCAGCACTCTCAGGAAGCTGCACTGTTACCATATATATATTTAAAAATCGAAGTACGTTGTGAAGAACGTTGGAATGTAAAATATTCAAAGCTACCTTCGTGTTTAGTTCTGTAGGTCTAAAGTGTTGGGTGAGCACGTAAGCGTTAGGTGTTTAATTTTTTTAAGCGTGCTCCATTGAAGTCTATGGGGAGAAGAAGTTAACATGGTCATGATATCCTGAAGATATCGTGCATCAGGTTTTAGTCGCACAAAAACTATTTACTTTCAAATTTGCAATATGCACACTTATCTGGCCGCTTTAAAACTTTACTTTGAGTGGTGTTTGCGCACAAGTAAAAAAAAAGTCCAATATAATATGTGTTGATGTTTGTGTAAAAAAATAATAAAAAAATGGGGGTGTGATAAAAGTGAAGGAAGCTTACATTTTTGTAGAAGTGTAAAAAATGAGTGGGTGAAATGTTTAGTGATTAATTCATTTTTAGTGGAAAAAAGAATAAATTGTGTGAGTTGAAAATATGAATGAATGTTGTGTGCTATTTAGTAAGGATTGAATTTGTGTGAGTTTAGGTGTAATATTAAGCTTTTAGATGAGATTAGGGTCGGTGTGTAAATGGATACCAAGATATTGGAATGGTCCATCCTTAATTCTAAATGTATTGTGTAGCAGAGGGGAGTTAACTGTCTTTCTTAGGAAAAGCAGTTCCAATTTGGCCAGGTTTACTTTGTATCCCGAAATTGTTCCAGATTGTTGAAAAAGTGTGGGGATCATTTGGATTGGATTTTGGATGTATAAAAGTAGGTCATCAGCATAGAGACATAAATGCAGTGAGTGGTGACCTATATGTATACCTTCCATTACATTTCTGATATATATGGCCAAAGGTTCAATGGCCAAGTTGAATAGAAGGGGCGAGAGGGGGAAGCCCTGTCTAGTTCCTCTTCCTAATGTAAATGGTTTAGAGACTCTCAATTCACTAAAGACAACAATAGGTGGTCCCACTTGTCTCTATCAAAGGCCTTCTCTGCATCAATGGCGAGAGGGCAAATGCCTGGCAGTGATGCATGTCTCTCATCCCCTTTGGCTTGCCAATAGTGAGTAATTATTGCAAGGGTTCTGCAGATGTCAGTGACTGATGAGCGTTGTCTCATGAAACCTGTCTGGTCTGTCTGTACGACCGTTCCCAATACCCCAGCGAGTCTATCTGCCAATACAGATGTGAAGAGTTTGTAACTGTTATTCAATAACGATATGGGTCTATAGGAAGAAGTTTGAGTCGGGTCTTTGCCAGGTTTTAGGGAGTAAAGATGTAACGTTTAAATAGGCAGTAAATGTTTGAGCTAAGAGTGGACTAAGTTCCTTTTGTAAAATTTTATAGTATTCAATTAGGATTTTGTCCGGTCCTAGAGCCATGCCTAATTTAGCTGATTAAATAGCTTTCTGTATCTCGTTTGGGAGTATGGGGGCATTCAGAGTTTCTAACTGGTCAGATGTTAAGATAGGGGGTTAAATCTGTGACCAGAATTGCTCTCTATCAGGAGAGTGTATTGTTTGCTTAGAGTATAATGTTGTGTAGAAATGTGCAAATTCTTTCATGATCATCTTGTTGTCTGTGAGTGTGCCGTTGCTGTTAGTTATAGCCGATATAAGTGACTTAGGTGAGGTGAGTTTTACTGTGTTAGCGAGAATCTTTCCAGTTTTGTTTCCATACCAGAAGAAAGTCTTGCTGTCTTAAAACATTGTCTCTTAGTGTCTTTAGTTCATAATATTGATTTCTATTATGGAGGGAGGGGCAGGACAGATAGGCATTGTATGCTGCTGAGACAGTCGAGTTTGTGGTTCTCTCTATGTGTTTACATTTTGTTATTGTTTGCAGTGAAGTTGGTTATATGTCCTCTAATGACCGCTTTAGATGCTCCCCAAAAATGTCCCGGGGTGTTTAGATGTTGGGCATTAAAAGTATGGTAATCTAGTCATTGTGCCTTGAGGTGCTGCTGAAATTCTATATTATGGTATGTGGGAAATCTCCAAGCTCTATGTGGGGGTTTATGAGGTGTGTGGCACAGTTTCAGCCATATGGGATCGTGATCTGATTGTAATATCAGAGATTATGATTTGTGGGATCTGCCCAGGCAACTGGGGAGAGTACAGGAAGTAGTTAATGCGTGAGAGAGAACCATGTGCTTTGGATACGCACGTAAAATCTCTTTGTATTGGGTGCCTTTGTCTCCATAGGTCAGTGAGTCCTAGTGCAGTTTTAAAGAAAGAAATAGTATCAGATTCTTTATTGCGCCTTCTGGCAGTAATTTTCATTTGGTTTTTGGAATGTCTATTAGTTTTGCGGTCTATTGGTAGTGTTTAAACCAGATTGAAATCACCCCCTATCAGGAGGGGTTTATCTGCATGGGGTAGTAAGTTGGTGTAGAGTGTTTGCCAGAAGAGGGATAGTGGGCAATTAGGTCCATATACATTACATAGAATGTAGAATTGTCCAGCTATCTGTAAATCCGCTATGATGTATCTGCCTTTTGGGTCAATCATGATGGCTGCAATTTGTAGTGGTAAACCTTTTTGATTATTAGAATGGCTACTCCCGGATTGCGCCCCTGGGTGGGACAGTGTGTATAAAACCTGGCCCACCCATCTGGATTTTAACTTTTCATGTTCAGGAGCTGTTAAGTGTGTTTCCTGTATTATGGCGATGTCTGTGTGTAGACTTGCAAGATTCTGTAAGACTATACTTCATATCACAAGGGAAGTGATGCCTTCCACATTCCAGGACACTATCTTAAGTGGATATATCATTATAGTTGCTCATAGAGGTGGAGTTTGACGATGCATCTGAGTATAAAATGTAATGTAACTAGTGGTGCGATCCTTTATTGTTGTAGAGGGTTTTATGGTTGTCTGTAAGGGGAAGTGATGATTGAGAAGTGTGCAGTGCCGTGTTATGTACTGTGGGGATGTGTTTGTGTTTTCCAACTCACCAATAGGTATATGAGGAGATGTCGGTTCAGGTAGCTTGTGGTCTGGTGTCTGGCAGAGTGGGCACCAGCCAGTCCCTCTGCAGGCCAGAAAAAGAGAGGAAAGAGCATACATGCTAAGTAGGTGAGCAAATCCAGGGCTAGATCTAGAAACCTTAGAGACATAATTAAGAAATGACATATCAGTTAGGTTATGGCTGTTCTGCAGCGGAATTAAGTAGGTACCTAGTGGCACAAAAAATAACATTTATAACAATACTGTAAGCAGCAAGAACAGCAATAGGGGAATAATAAGGTTGTGTAGTGAGAAGTGTGCCTCCCCATTTCAAATGGCCAATTCAGACATAGGCCAAATGATTGTTCCATTTTTAGTCCCAAGGGGAGATGGCTTTCAATCTTCTCCATTTAGCGTTTCAGAATCAAGATATTCTTGCAGCTGTTGCAGGGTAAGAAAGAGTCTAGAGCCCCTAGTGGTCACTAGCCTTAGATTGGCAGGATATAATAGTGAGGCTTGTTTGCCAATTTTGTGAAGCTTGGAACATAGAGGTGCAAAGTCTTTCCTTTTTCTGGCTACTTCAGCCGAAAATTCCTGAAAAATGAGTAATGTATGCCCTTTATAGGTAAGTTCAGTTTGGGCCCTATAGGCTTTTTGTACTGCCAACTTCTCCTGGTATCTTAATAATTTCAATATGACCTGCCTTGGTCGTTGGTTAGTTCTGGTCAGGAGCGATTGTGGTGGTTCTTGTCCAGGGTCTTGATCTGGTGGAGTAGTAGGGTCCTCATGGATTTCCGCAGTGTATCTTTGCTAGGGATGGGCGAATGTGTAAATTTCCGAACTCGAATGCTAGAATGAATGTTATTGCCGAAATTCGAATTACAAATTCAAATGTTGATACGAACGAATATTCTTAAAAATTCTATAATCGAATTCTATTTACAGTTTTCGAATGTCACTTTTGAATTTGAATGTTTATAATTAGATCGAATGTCCACATTCGAAATTTCGAATATAACATTCTATTTAACAAATACTATTCAGAAGTTCAATAGTTCATGTGGTAGGGAATTTAGTAAATTGATACATAATAGATACAAATATATCAATTTGAATGTTTCTATTTCGATCGAATATTGCATAATTTGAATATTACATTTAAATAAAGCTTTATAGAAATACTATTACAAATATATAAATTTTCATTTTTAAAATTCGAATATTGCATAATTCGAATATTATATTTAAAGAAAGCTTTAGAAATACTATTACAAATATATAAATTCTAATTTTTCAAAACGAATATTTTTTAATGTAATCGTAAAATTCGAAACTGAACATTCAAAAATCGAATGTTAGAATGTTATGTAAACATTCAAAATTTGATTTGAATGAACGAATGTGTTAAAATTCGTTTCATTTTTTGAATGTTGCGAAACATTCGCCCATCCCTAATCTTTGCCTTCTGAAATATTTATTGACTTTCATAAGGAGAGGGCATTGACTTCGTTATGTTCTTAGAAGTGTGTGCTTTTTATTTTCACAATGTCCTGAAAGTCATTTCTCCCTGCATGTGCGATTAGTTCTTTCAATATAAAGGTTTGGCAGGGGTATGTTTCTTGCCTAGGAGGTTCTGAAATCTATGCTGTAGAGAGAAGGCTACAGTGGTACAGTTGTGCTGATAGAGCTGTGAAAAAGATGTGACCCTTTCAGTCCGATGTGATAGTTTTGCTGCAAGTTTTGTCATCAGGAGAGAACGATACCCCCTAGTTGTAGGTTAAAGCCGTTTATTAATTTGTGTGTTGGGTCTATATTAGGCTGTAGATGCCTATGTCTCCTTAAAGTGTGTTACTTTCAATAGCCGCTTTATTTACGGCATCCAGAGGCCTTGGATGTTAAGCTTGCAAGTGTGTTCTGTAAATTCAGTAAGAAGCTCGGCGTTAATATTTTCAGTTCCCAATGAGTCCAGATAGGATTACTGTGATTAGGGTTAAAGTTGCAGTGTTTCTAAGTGCGTGGCGATCTAGGCCCTTCTCTTTAATTTGGCCTTGTGGACCGGTCCCTCCCCTCAGTGTGTGTACTCACAATGCTTTCCTGTGGCTGCTTCGGGAGTTCAGTCTGTTGCCGGTACGATTTTTGACTGTTGGTTGCGTCTTCAATTCGGCCCCTTTTTTTGCGAGCCGTTCTCTGCAAGTACGTTTATGATGTTTCCAAGATGGCGCCTGATGGAGCATTGCACCTTAATGTAGCTTTAGCTTTGCAAGGGTAAGGGCAATGAAACTTGCCCTACACGCATCCAAGGCCAGCTGGGGTCATAAGGATCTGTGGTCCAACAAGGCAGCAGCGTGGTATAGCTGGAAGGCACTTTTCGGCACATTTGGAGGAGTTGCGTTCATGAAGCTCTCACTCCATGCTACCATTCAGGGACTCCGCCCACCGAAAGTCCTTTTTTTTCCTTTTAATTTGTGTAAGCTGACGTTCGTTTATTCAGTTGTGTACCAAATGCGCGATATAGGCAATGTACATGTGTGATATGTGTAAAAGGGATCATTTACATTACATCTTCAATGTAGTTGGCGATGCTGGTGATATTTTCCAAGCAGCACCGTTATTCACTGAGATGTATAGTAAAACGCCTTTCGGCAAGACGGCCTTCAAACACTGATTTCAGCTGTATTGAATATTTCAAAGGCTATCTCGTTCCTGCAATGGATCCCTTTTGAATATATCGCCACCTCGTGGATGCATCGTTCATCATGGCCTTGGGTAAAACAATTGGAAAATGTAATTTTATAACAGGGGGCTTCATATTTTGCATTAATCTTTACTGACAATATTGACTGCCTCCAACTGGTAGTGTAATTTATTCTGCTGGCTATATTTACACAGCTTTTCTATAGCCAATACTTAAATATATAAACTTTCAGTATAGGTAGGGATACCACAAGAAAAAAAATCAGCTATTTTAAATGTTGATATAACAAATTTGATGAATAATAGTGCCCCTAATGACCAACGCTAATGTTTTTAATTCTTTATTTAGGAAGAATTGTTTGCAGTGTGTAGGGTGCACTTAAGGTAAATTAGATTTAAGCATCTAAAGGACGGCTAGATTACCAGTTTTGCGGTATGAGTGAAAAAGCATCGTTATGGCTCTTTTTCACTACCGCTGGTAGTTTTGCAGGTCTATCTGTACCGCACACTTTTTTGGCCGTAACGCAACGTAACTACCGCAGCTTTCCAAAAGTTCTTTTTCAATGGGACTTCCTTTGCGCCGGTATTACGAGTTTGCCTTGGAGGCCAAAAAGTGAGCGGTACAGCCTATACCGTCAAGATCCATACTGTAAACTAAAGTCAGTAGTTATGGCTTTTATGTTACAAAGCCGTAACATAAAACTAAAGTGCTAAAAAATACACTAACACCCATAAACTACCTATTAACCCCTAAACCGAGGCCCTCCCGCATCGCAAACTGTAAAATAAAATTATTAACCCCTAATCTGCCGCTCCGGACACCGCCGTACTCCCGCATCGCAAACACTAGTTAAATATTATTAACCCCTAATCTGCTGTCCCTAACATCGTCACAACCTACATTACTGTTATAACACAAAGAAATGGGGAGTGTTTGCACACACACACCAAAGCAGCGCAATGAACCTGGAAATTATAAATTGAATATCATATGTGAAACATACCAAATGTTATTGTATAAAATATAAATATAAATAGCACAAAGTCCAGTGATATAAATGCAAGGAAAGTTCTTTATACTTGTTCTAAAAAGATCATATGAATAAGGCAAAAGATTCCAGCAGCTCCTCTGGAACAGGTGATTCCACAGACCTTGATTGCAAAACACGTTTTTCTCTGAAAATAGAGAAGAGAGGAGCGCAGACTCAAATGCAGAGTAATAACAGTTTTAATATAACACACACGACAAATGGCCACTCACAAGATAAAAGTTAAAAATCAGCATATATGCAACAAAAACACCCAAGACTTATCGTCTCATGTCAGCCTCCTTCTGTATTCCAAGGATGTCAAAGTTGGCGTGTCCCTCCAATGCTTTCCAAAAACACAGCCCGGTTGTCAAAATATGTCCGTTAAAAGTGTCTCCAAACCAAGTTCATGCAAAGGCATCAGACATGAACAACAGTAGTAATTGTACCTGTGATTCAACACTGGAATATGGGACAAGGAGGATAACAAGAAGATTAAAGAATGCGGCTATGTGGTGACCTTCCTCTGCTCTTATACCTCCAGACTCGTAGCTGCAGACTTAGAGCTGGGGCGGCTTCACAGGAACGGATGGCTCAGGGGTGGGCGGGTCTCTACGCGTTTCGTCACGTCTCGGCGTGACTTTCTCAAGAGTGATAGGTGAAGAGGGAAGAGAGGCTCTATAAAGGGGAGTGTAAATGCACACACCCACTTATTTGACCAATCACGTGGGGTAAATAACGGCAGTGTTGGATATCTGAGTTAAAAGAAACATAAAAAGGAAATAACAGTACTTTCAGATATTACAATAATAAATACGATAAGCATATACATATTAATTCATAAAATGGGCATACTAATAATACCATACAGTATAGAAACAAGACTATAAATAAATAAGTTAATAAGAATATGCTATAAATAAATAGACCAATATTCAAGTGTTAAAATACTATGGCCTAGATTTGGAGTTTGGCGGTAGATGGGCTGTTAACGCTCCGCAGGTTTTTTTCTGGCCGCACCATAAATTTAACTCTGGTATCGAGAGTTCAAACAAATGCTGCGTTAGGCTCCAAAAAAGGAGCGTAGAGCATTTTTACCGCAAATGCAACTCTCGATACCAGAGTTGCTTACGGACGCGGCCAGCCTCAAAAACGTGCTCGTGCACGATTCCCCCATAGAAAACAATGGGGCTGTTTGAGCTGAAAAAAAACCTAACACCTGCAAAAAAGCAGCGTTCAGCTCCTAACGCAGCCCCATTGTTTGCTATGGGGAAACACTTCCTACGTCTGCACCTAACACTCTAACATGTACCCCGAGTCTAAACACCCCTAACCTTACACTTATTAACCCCTAATCTGCCGCCCCCCGCTATCGCTGACCCCTGCATATTATTATTAACCCCTAATCTGCCGCTCCGTACACCGCCGCTACTTACATTATCCCTATGTACCCCTAATCTGCTGCCCTAACATCGCCGACCCCTATATTATATTTATTAACCCCTAATCTGCCCCCCTCAACGTCGCCGACACCTACCTTGAATTATTAACCCCTAATCTGCCGAGCGGACCTCACCACTATTCTAATAAATGTATTAACCCCTAAAGCTAAGTCTAACCCTAACACTAACACCCCCCTAACTTAAATATAATTTACATCTAACGAAATAAATTAACTCTTATTAAATAACTTATTCCTATTTAAAGCTAAATACTTACCTGTAAAATAAATCCTAATATAGCTACAATATAAATTATAATTATATTGTAGCTATTTTAGGATTAATATTTATTTTACAGGCAATTTTGTAATTATTTTAACCAGGTACAATAGCTATTAAATAGTTAAGAACTATTTAATAGTTACCTAGTTAAAATAATAACAAATTTACCTGTAAAATAAATCCTAACCTAAGATATAATTAAACCTAACACTACCCTATCAATACATTAATTAAATAAACTACCAACAATTACCTACAATTAACCTAACACTACACTATCAATAAATTAATTAAACACAATTCCTACAAATAAATACAATTAAATAAACTAGCTAAAGTACAAAAAATAAAAAAGAACTAAGTTACAAAAAATAAAAAAATATTTACAAACATAAGAAAAATATTACAACAATTTTAAACTAATTACACCTACTCTAAGCCCCCTAATAAAATAACAAAGCCCCCCAAAATAAAAAATTCCCTACCCTATTCTAAATTAAAAAAGTTACAAGCTCTTTTACCTTACCAGCCCTGAACAGGGCCCTTTGCGGGGCATGCCCCAAGAATTTCAGCTCTTTTGCCTGTAAAAAAAAACATACAATACCCCCCCCCTACCATTACAACCCACCACCCACATACCCCTAATCTAACCCAAACCCCCCTTAAAGAAACCTAACACTAAGCCCCTGAAGATCTTCCTACCTTGTCTTCACCATCCAGGTATCACCGATCCGTCCTGGCTCCAACATCTTCATCCAACCCAAGCGGGGGTTGGCGATCCATCATCCGGTGGCTGAAGAGGTCCAGAAGAGGCTCCAAAGTCTTCCTCCTATCCGGCAAGAAGAAGACATCCGGACCGGCAAACATCTTCTCCAAGCGGCATCTTCGATCTTCTTCCATCCGGTGCGGAGCGGGTCCATCTTGAAGCAGGCGACGCGGATCCATCCTCTTCTTCCGTTGTCTCCCGACGAATGACGGTTCCTTTAAGGGACGTCATCCAAGATGGCGTCCCTCGAATTCCGATTGGCTGATAGGATTCTATCAGCCAATCGGAATTAAGGTAGGAATTTTCTGATTGGCTGATGGAATCAGCCAATCAGAATCAAGTTCAATCCGATTGGCTGATCCAATCAGCCAATCAGATTGAGCTCGCATTCTATTGGCTGTTCCGATCAGCCAATAGAATGCGAGCTCAATCTGATTGGCTGATTGGATCAGCCAATCGGATTGAACTTGATTCTGATTGGCTGATTCCATCAGCCAATCAGAAAATTCCTACCTTAATTCCGATTGGCTGATAGAATCCTATCAGCCAATCGGAATTCGAGGGACGCCATCTTGGATGACGTCCCTTAAAGGAACCGTCATTCGTCGGGAGACAACGGAAGAAGAGGATGGATCCGCGTCGCCTGCTTCAAGATGGACCCGCTCCGCACCGGATGGAAGAAGATCGAAGATGCCGCTTGGAGAAGATGTTTGCCGGTCCGGATGTCCTCTTCTTGCCGGATAGGAGGAAGACTTTGGAGCCTCTTCTGGACCTCTTCAGCCACCGGATGATGGATCGCCAACCCCCGCTTGGGTTGGATGAAGATGTTGGAGCCAGGACGGATCGGTGATACCTGGATGGTGAAGACAAGGTAGGAAGATCTTCAGGGGCATAGTGTTAGGTTTCTTTAAGGGGGGTTTGGGTTAGATTAGGGGTATGTGGGTGGTGGGTTGTAATGCTGGGGGGGGGGTATTGTATGTTTTTTTTTACAGGCAAAAGAGCTGAAATTCTTGGGGCATGCCCCGCAAAGGGCCCTGTTCAGGGCTGGTAAGGTAAAAGAGCTTGTAACTTTTTTAATTTAGAATAGGGTAGGGAATTTTTTATTTTGGGGGCTTTGTTATTTTATTAGGGGCTTAGAGTAGGTGTAATTAGTTTAAAATTGTTGTAATATTTTTCTTATGTTTGTAAATATTTTTTTATTTTTTGTAACTTAGTTCTTTTTTATTTTTTGTACTTTAGCTAGTTTATTTAATTGTATTTATTTGTAGGAATTGTGTTTAATTAATTTATTGATAGTGTAGTGTTAGGTTAATTGTAGGTAATTGTAGGTAGTTTATTTAATTAATTTATTGATAGGGTAGTGTTAGGTTTAATTATATCTTAGGTTAGGATTTATTTTACAGGTAAATTTGTTATTATTTTAACTAGGTAACTATTAAATAGTTCTTAACTATTTAATAGCTATTGTACCTGGTTAAAATAATTACAAAGTTGCCTGTAAAATAAATATAAATCCTAAAATAGCTATAATATAATTATAATTTATATTGTAGCTATATTAGGATTTATTTTACAGGTAAGTTTTTAGCTTTAAATAGGAATCATTTATTTAATAAGAGTTAATTTATTTCGTTAGATGTAAATTATATTTAAGTTAGGGGGGTGTTAGTGTTAGGGTTAGACTTAGCTTTAGGGGTTAATCCATTTATTATAGTAGCGATGAGCTCCGGTCGTCAGATTAGGGGTTAATAATTGAAGGTAGGTGTCGGCGATGTTAGGGAGGGTAGATTTGGGGTTAATACTATTTATGATAGGGTTAGTGAGGCGGGTTAGGGGTTAATAACTTTATTATAGTAGCGGTGCGGTCCGCTCGGCAGATTAGGGGTTAATAAGTGTAGGCAGGTGGAGGCGACGTTGAGGGGGGCAGATTAGGGGTTAATAAATATAATATAGGGGTCGGCGGTGTTAGGGGCAGCAGATTAGGGGTACATAGGGATAATGTAAGTAGCGGCGCTTTGCGGTCGGCAGATTAGGGGTTAATTATTTTAAGTAGCTGGCGGCGACGTTGTGGGGGGCAGGTTAGGGGTTAATAAATGTAATACAGGGGTCGGCGGGGTTAGGGGCAGCAGATTAGGGGTACAAAAGTATAACGTAGGTGGCGGTCGGCAGATTAGGGGTTAAAATATTTTAATCGAGTGGCGGCGATGTGGGGGGAGCTCGGTTTAGGGGTACATAGGTAGTTTATGGGTGTTAGTGTACTTTAGGGTACAGTAGTTAAGAGCTTTATGAACCGGCGTTAGCCAGAAAGCTCTTAACTCCTGCTATTTTCAGGCGGCTGGAGTTTTGTCGTTAAAGCTCTAACGCTCACTTCAGAAACGACTCTAAATACCGGCGTAAGGAAGATCCCATTGAAAAGATAGGATACGCAAATGGCGTAGGGGGATCTGCGGTATGGAAAAGTCGCGGCTGAAAAGTGAGCGTTAGACCCTTTAATCACTGACTCCAAATACCAGCGGGCGGCCAAAACCAGCGTTAGGAGCCTCTAACGCTGGTTTTGACGGCTACCGCCGAACTCCAAATCTAGGCCTCAATATACTGAAAAATGTATAAACATGTGTATGAAAATTACATATATTAAATATAAATGTATATATCTTAAAATTACTAATAATAGTGACACTTAATTAATATTAAAAAATTAAAAACAATAAAATTGATGTATGTTGTAAAACTATATTATAAAAAAGCCTGCAAGTCAATTTTTATATTTAACCCATTGGGCTCCATGCAATTGAGATTTTTAATCCAAAAAGTTTCTTGTTTTCTGAGTTTTAATAGCCTATATGTGTCCCATACGTTGGGTTTTACCCACTCTATGACTTTGACAGTAAGATCTAGGGGATTTTGATTGTGGTGGGTTTTAAAGTGACGGGACACACTATGATTTTCGAAGCCATTTAAAATATTATTTACATGTTCTCTGATTCTGTATTTGATTTTCCTCTTCGTGCGCCCTATGTAGATATATCCACATTTACAGACTAATTGATAGACCACATATGTAGTGTGACATGTATATCTATCTTTACATGTATACTTTTTGCTATTATTATAGTTGAAAAAATGAGTACTGTCTTGATCTATTAAGGGGCACAAAACACAATCTTTCTTTTTGCACGGATGTAGACCATTTTTACCCCCACACCATTTATTCAGAGGAACAGATTGTTTTTTACTATCTCTTAATTTTGTGGGAGCAATATAATTTTTAATATCTTTGCTCTTCTTAAAAATCACCTGCGGTTTGTCTTCCAAAATTTGATTAAGGATGGGATCTAATTTTAATACATTCCAATGTTTTCTAAGAATGTTTTTTATTTTAAAATGCTGATTGTTGTATTGTGTCACAAACTTGGGATGATTGTTTGTGTTTTTGTTTTTGTATTTGGGTGCGCTGGTCTTGTTATTCAAAAGAGAATTTCTATCCATCATATTTACTCTTTCTCTGCTTTCCTTCAAAAGATCCATATTGTAACCCTTTTCTCTGAATTTGTCTATTAAAATATCTGATTCTTTCTGATAGTCATCCGAATTGGTACAATTACGTCTTAGTCTTTGGAATTGACCCAGGGGAATATTTTGTTTCCACTGTCTTAAATGGCTACTTTTGATATTTAATAAGCTATTTCTCTCAGTGGGTTTGCGGTAATTTCTAACAGCAACTTTATTTGTGGATTCATCATGATAAAGAATAAGGTCCAAAAAGGGTAAAGAGACAGTTGACTGTTCCATAGTAAAATTAAGATTGTATGTATTGGAGTTTATATGATTTAAAAAATCATTGATTCTATTTTGTGGACCCTGCCAGATAATAATAATATCATCTATATATCGATGATATTTTACAATATCATCTTTAAATGGATTATTGTTCCAAATAAAATGATCTTCAAAATGAGATACATATAGATTGGCATAGGACGGGGTGAAGGTTGTCCCCATCGCTGTGCCTTGATGTTGGCGATAGTAAATGCCTTCAAATAAAAAATAATTATGATTTAAAATAAACGAAATTCCTTCTAATAAGAACTCTATCTGTCTTTCTGCAAATTTATTATTTCCCAAAATATCCTTAACCGCAGACAACCCCTTAACATGAGGGATACTTGTATAAAGAGATGAAATGTCACAAGTGATCCATGTATAGTATTTGGCCCAAGGAAAATCTTCATATTTGTTTATCACATCTATAGTGTCTCTGAGATAGGCTCTGGTGGATTTTACTATAGATTGTAAAAAATTATCAATACATTTGGATAGATTATCACACAAAGAGCCTATCCCAGAGACTATAGGTCTGCCAGGGGGATTTAGTGAATCCTTGTGGATTTTTGGCAGATGATAAAAACATGCAATTTTTGGTGCAACTTCATATAAATAATTGTATTCATTCGTATTAAGAATTCCCTCTAATTTGGCCAATGATAGGAATTCAAACAGTTCTTTCTTATATTGGTCTATGTATTTATAGCATATTCTTATTAACTTATTTATTTATAGTCTTGTTTCTATACTGTATGGTATTATTAGTATGCCCATTTTATGAATTAATATGTATATGCTTATCGTATTTATTATTGTAATATCTGAAAGTATTGTTATTTCCTTTTTATGTTTCTTTTAACTCAGATATCCAACACTGCCGTTATTTACCCCACGTGATTGGTCAAATAAGTGGGTGTGTGCATTTACACTCCCCTTTATAGAGCCTCTCTTCCCTCTTCACCTATCACTCTTGAGAAAGTCACGCCGAGACGTGACGAAACGCGTAGAGACCCGCCCACCCCTGAGCCATCCGTTCCTGTGAAGCCGCTTCAGCTCTAAGTCTGCAGCTACGAGTCTGGAGGTATAAGAGCAGAGGAACATTACCACATAGCCGCATTCTTTAATCTGCTTGTTATCCTCCTTGTCCCATATTCCAGTGTTGAATCACAGGTACAATTACTACTGTTGTTCATGTCTGATGCCTTTGCATGAACTTCGTTTGGAGACACTTTTAACGGACATATTTTGACAACCGGGCTGTGTTTTTGGAAAGCATTGGAGGGACACGCCAACTTTGAGATCCTTGGAATACAGAAGGAGGCTGACATGAGACGATAAGTCTTGGGTGTTTTTGTTGCATATATGCTGATTTTTAACTTTTATCTTG
This sequence comes from Bombina bombina, assembly GCF_027579735.1. Classification (NCBI taxonomy): domain Eukaryota; kingdom Metazoa; phylum Chordata; class Amphibia; order Anura; family Bombinatoridae; genus Bombina; species Bombina bombina. The sequence goes on from NC_069501.1 coordinate 1,226,133,843, forward strand.
TGAGTGGCCATTTGTCGTGTGTGTTATATTAAAACTGTTATTACTTTGCATTTGAGTCTGCGCTCCTCTCTTCTCTATTTTCAGAGAAAAACGTGTTCTACATTACTGTTATTAACCCCTAATCTGCTGCCCCCAAAATCGCAGCCACTATACTAAAGTTATTAACCCCTAAACCTAACCCTAATTAAAATAAATCTAAATAAAACCTACTATTAATAACTAAATAATTCCTATTTCAAACTAAATACTTACCTGTGAAATAAAACCTAAGCTAGCTACAATATAACTAATAGTTACATTGTAGTTAGCTTAGGTTTTATTTTTATTTCACAGGTAAGTTTGTATTAATTTTAACTAGGTAGATAGTAGTAGTTATTAACTATTTACTAGCTACCTAGCTAAAATAAATACAAATTTACCTGTAAAATAAAACCTAACCTGAGTTACACTAACACCTAACCTTACACTAGAATTAAATAAATTACATTAATTAAGTACAATTAACTAAATTACAAAAAAACCCACTAAATTACACAAAATAAAAAAGAAATTATCAAATATAACTAATTACACCTAATCTAATAGCCCTATCAAAATAAAAAGCCCCCCTAAAATAAAAAAAAAACCCTAGCCTAAATTAAACTGCCAATAGCCCTTAAAAAGGGCCTTTTGTGGGGCATTGCCAATAGGATTGAGCTCACATTCTATTGGCTGATTGGAACAGCCAAATGAATGCAAGCTTAATCCTATTAGCTGATTGGATCAGCCAATAGGATTGAAGCTCAATCCTATTGGCTGATTGCATCAGCCAATAGGATTTTTTCACCTTTAATTCCGATTGGCTGATAGAATTCTATCAGCCAATCGGAATTCAAGGGACGCCATCTTGGATGACGTCACTTAAAGGAACCTTCATTCTTCAGTCGCTGTGGAAAGAAGAAAATGCTCCGCGCCGGATGTCTTGAAGATGGAGCCGCTCCGCGCCGGATGGATGAAGATAGAAGATAGAAGATGCCGTCTGGATGAAGACTTCTGCCGGCTTGGATGAAGACTTCGGCCCGCTTGGATGAAGACTTTTCCCAGCTTCGTTGAGGACTTCTTGCCGCTTGGATGAAGATTTCTGCCGCTTCGTTGGGGATGGATGTCCGGTCTTCAAAAACTGTAAGTGGATCTTCGAGGGTTAGTGTTAGGTTTTTTTAAGGGTTTATTGGGTGGGTTTTATTTTTAGATTAGGGTTTGGGCTGAAAAAAAGCTAAATGCCCTTTTAAGGGCAATGCCCATCCAAATGCCCTTTTCAGGGCAATGGGGAGCTTAGGTTTTTTAGATAGGTTCTTATTTGGGGGGCTTGGTTGTGTGGGTGGTGGGTTTTACTGTTGTTTGTATTTTTTTTACAGGTAAAAGAGCTGATTTCTTTGGGGCAATGCCCCGCAAAAGGCCCTTTTAATGGCTATTGTCAGTTTAGTTTTTTTTTTACTTTGGGGGGGCTTTTTATTTTGATAGGGCTATTAGATTAGGTGTAATTAGTTTAAATATTTGATAATTTCTTTTTTATTTTGTGTAATTTAGTGTTTTTTTTTGTAATTTAGTTAATTGTATTTAACTAATGTAATTTATTTAATTGTAGTGTAAGGTTAGGTGTCAGTGTAACTCAGGTTAGGTTTTATTTTACAGGTAAATTTGTATTTATTTTAGCTAGGTAGCTAGTAAATAGTTAGTGGCGACGTTGGGGGCGGCAGATTAGCGGTTAATAAATGTAGGTAGGTGGCGGCGATGTTAGGGGCGGCAGATTAGGGGTTAATAAGTGTACTGTAGGTGGCGGCGACATTGGGGCGGCAGATTAGGGGTTAATAACTATTTACAAACTATTCTACCTAGTTAAAATAAATACAAACTTGCCTGTGAAATAAAAATAAAACCTAAGATAGCTACAATATAACTATTAGTTATATTGTAGCTAGCTTAGGGTTTATTTTATAGGTAAGTATTTAGTTTTAAATAATAATAATTTAGTTAATGATAGTAATTTTATTTAGATTAATTTTCATTATATTCAATTTAGTGGTGTTAGGGTTAGGGTTACGTTAGGGTTAGGGGTTAATAACTTTAGTATAGTGGCGGCTACGTTGGGAGCGGAAGGTTAGGGGTTAATAACTGTAATGTAGGTGGCGGCAAAGTTGGGGGCCGAAGATTTGGGGTTAATAACTGTAATGTAAGTGGCAGCGACGTTGGGGGTGGCAGATTAGGGGATAATAAATGTAGGTAGGTGGCGGCGATGTTAGGGATGGCAGATTAGGGGTTAATAAGTGTACTGTAGGTGGCGGCGACATTGGGGGCGGCAGATAAGGGGTTAATAAGTATAATGTAGGTGTCGGCGGTGTCTGAGGCGGCAGATTAGGGGTTAATAAGTGTAATGTAGGTGACGGCGATGTTGGGTGCGACAGATTGGGGTGTTTAGACTTGGGGTTTATGTTAGGGTGCTAGGTGTAAACATAAATTTTCTTTCCCCATAGGAATCAATTATGTCTATGGGGAAATCGTGCATGAGCACGTAAAACCAGCTCAAAGCAGCGCTGGTATTGGAGTGCGGTATGGAGCTCAATTTTGCTCAATGCTCACTTATTGCCTGCTAACGCCGGGTTTATGAAAACCTGTAATAGCAGCGCTATAGGGAGGTGAGCGGTGGCAATAACTTGCAAGTTAGCACCGAGCAGCTCTTACCGCAAACTCGTAATCTAGCCGGGAGTTATTTAATGTGGTGGAAAAATCATGGATAGTGCTTGGGTTTGGGGGTTATTAAAGGAACATTATACACTTTGAGATCTTAATATAAAATGATAAATCGTATATAAAAATTAATTCTGCAATGTATTTTCATTATTTATTTTGTCCCCTTTTCCTGTAATTCCATTCTGAAATTGCGAGCTTTTCAATTCCTGTTAGAAATGGAAGTGCTGAACACTTTTATATTCCAAACAGACATTGGCTGCACACTCTAGTGACCTGTTAATAGCTGTCCCTAATTGGTCACAGCAGAGAAGGTAACCTAAGTTACAACATGGCAGCTCCCATTGTTTTATAGACACTAAAATGTTACACTTATTTTGTCAATATTTAAAAAGCTAATGAAACTTAAAAAAAATCTGCATGTTATTATCAGACTAATCTTTTCTTTGAGTGCATAATTCTATCTAGCATTTATTTAGGCCTAGATTTAGAGTTTGGCGTTAGCCGTGAAAACCAGCGTTAGAGGCTCCTAACGCTGGTTTTAGGCTACCGCCGGTATTTGGAGTCAGTGATTAAAGGGTCTAACGCTCACTTTTCAGCCGCGACTTTTCCATACCGCAGATCCCCTTACATCAATTGCGTATCCTATCTTTTCAATGGGATCTTCCTAACGCCGGTATTTAGAGTCGTTTCTGAAGTGAGCGTTAGAGCTCTAACGACAAAACTCCAGCCGCCGAAAAAAAGCAGGAGTTAAGAGCTTTCTGGGCTAACGCCGGTTCATAAAGCTCTTAACTACTGTACCCTAAAGTACACTAACACCCATAAACTACCTATGTACCCCTAAACTGAGGTCCCCCCACATCGCCGCAACTCGATTAAATTTTTTTAACCCCTAATCTGCCGACCGCCACCTACGTTATACTTATGTACTCCTAATCTGCTGCCCCTAACACCGCCGACCCCTGTATTATATTTATTAACCACTAACCTGCCCCCCTCAACGTCGCCGCCAGCTACTTACAATAATTAACCCCTAATCTGCCGACCGCAAAGCGCCGCCACCTACGTTATCCTTATGTATCCCTAATCTGCTGCCCCTAACACCGCCGACCCCTATATTATATTTATTAACCCCTAACCTGCCCCCCACAACGTCGCCGACACCTGCCTACACTTATTAACCCCTAATCTGCCGAGCGGACCTGAGCGCTACTATAATAAAGTTATTAACCCCTAATCCGCCTCACTAACCCTATCATAAATAGTATTAACCCCTAATCTGCCCTCCCTAACATCGCCGACACCTAACTTCAATTATTAACCCCTAATCTGACGACCGGAGCTCACCGCTATTCTAATAAATGTATTAACCCCTAAAGCTAAGTCTAACCCTAACACTAACACCCCCCTAAGTTAAATATAATTTAAATCTAACGAAATTAATTAACTCTTATTAAATAAATTATTCCTATTTAAAGCTAAAGACTTACCTGTAAAAAAAATCCTAATATAGCTACAATATAAATTATAATTACATTATAGCTATTTTAGGACTAATATTTATTTTACAGGCAACTTTGTAATTATTTTAACTAGGTACAATAGCTATTAAATAGTTAAGAACTATTTAATAGTTACCTAGTTAAAATAATAACAAAATTACCTGTAAAATAAGTCCTAACCTAAGTTATAATTAAACCTAACACTACCCTATCAATAAATTAATTAAATAAAATACCTACAAATACCTACAATAAAACCTAACACTACACTATCAGTAAATAAATTAAATACAATTTCTACAAATAACTACAATTACATAAACTAACTAAAGTACAAAAAATAAAAAAGAACTAAGTTACAAAAAATAAAAAATATTTACAAACATAAGAAAAATATTACAACAATTTTAAACTAATTACACCTACTCTAAGCCCCCTAATAAAATAACAAAGACCCCCAAAATAAAAAAATGCCCTACCCTATTCTAAATTAATAAATTTAAAAGCTCTTTTACCTTACCAGCCCTGAACAGGGCCCTTTGCGGGGCATGCCCCAAGAAAATCAGCTCTTTTGCCTGTAAAAAAAAACATACAATACCCCCCCCCAACATTACAACCCACCACCCACATACCCCTAATCTAACCCAAACCCCCCTTAAATAAACCTAACACTAAGCCCCTGAAGATCTTCCTACCTTGTCTTCACCTCACCGGGTATCACCGATCGGTCCTGGCTCCGATATCTTCATCCAACCCAAGCGGGGGCTAGACATCCACTGAAGAAGTCCAGAAGAGGGTCCAAAGTCTTCCTCCTATCCGGCAAGAAGAGGACATCCGGACCGGCAAACATCTTCATCCAAGCGGCATCTTCGATCTTCTTCCATCCGGTGCGGAGCGGGTCCATGTTGAAGCAGCCGACGCGGATCCATCCTCTTCTTCCGGCGTCTCCCGACGAATGACGGTTCCTTTAAGGGACGTCATCCAAGATGGCGTCCCTCGAATTCCGATTGGCTGATAGGATTCTATCAGCCAATCGGAATTAAGGTAGGAATATTCTGATTGGCTGATGGACTCAGCCAATCAGAATCAAGTTCAATCCGATTGGCTGATCCAATCAGCCAATCAGATTGAGCTCGCATTCTATTGGCTGTTCCGATCATGTTTGCCGGTCCGGATGTCCTCTTCTTGCCGGATAGGAGGAAGACTTGGGTGTTAGGGGCAGCAGATTAGGGGTACATATGGATAACTAAGGTGGCGGCGCTTTGCGGTCGGCAGATTAGGGGTTAATTATTGTAGGTAGCTGGCGGCGACGTTGTGGGGGGCAGGTTAGGGGTTAATAAATATAATACATGGGTCGGCGGTGTTAGGGGCAGCAGATTAGGGGTACATAGGGATAATGTAAGTTGCGGCGGTTTACGGAGCGGAAGATTAGGGGTTAATAATATAATGCAGGGGTCAGCGACAGCGGGGGCGGCAGATTAGGGGTTAATAAGTGTAAGGGTAGGGGTGTTTAGACTCAGGGTACATGTTAGAGTGTTAGGTGCAGACGTAGGAAGTGTTTCCCCATAGGAAACAATGGGGCTGCGTTAGGAGCTGAACGCTGCTTTTTTGCAGGTGTTAGGTTTTTTTTCAGCTCAAACAGCCCCATTGTTTCCTATGGGGGAATCGTGCACGAGCACGTTTTTGAGGCTGGCCGCGTCCGTAAGCAACTCTGGTATCGAGAGTTGCATTTGCGGTAAAAATGCTCTACGCTCCTTTTTTGGAGCCTAACGCAGCATTTTTTGGGACTCTCGATACCAGAGTTAATTTTATGGTGCGGCCAGAAAAAAGCCCACGTAGCGTTAACAGCCCATCTACCGCCAAACTCCAAATCTAGGCCTTAGTGTTTAATAGTCTGTAGTGATCAGACGATCTCTCTATTATAGAGGTTAAAACTCCAACCTATATTATTTTGGTTCCAATGATCATTTAAATTTCATCTGACAGCATTGAGTTTACACTTGCATTATAACTGCTGTTAGCATAAGATAAAGTCATAAATAATAAATAAATAGCTTAGTACATGCATATTAACAGCTCATAGGAACAGATTGTGTGCTGCAGGGATGTAATGACCTTAGCACCTTTTCAAGAAAGTAATGGGAAGCATTTTTATTTGTAAGCTTTTAACGTCTATTTTTTAAAGGAATTTCTTCCGTCTTGATCAGGCATTGATACTGGCTGAAGTTACAATATCTGTGATGTTGTCGCAAATATAGGCAACATTATTCAGCTCTGGTTTGCAGCAGAGATGTGCAATTGGGTTGTCACGTTTTAATGAAATGAATATCCGAATGAATGCGCCAATGAATTTAAAGAATATAATATATACTAACGGAATTTATTAGTTTATGTTTGTTATCCTTAAAATTAGGTTTAAAGGGATATAAAGATCAAATGTGAAGTTGTATGGGTGCATTTTTGCAATATACTTTAATTAGCAAAAATACTTCTGGTAAAAGTTATCACTGTGTTTCTGCAGCATACACACCTATCCTGTGAGTGCCTGTGCACCAGTATTCAAACACCATATCTTCTCAGAGAGCTGGTAGTATGCATTGCTTCGGAAGACATAATTTGTGTCATACAAGCCATTGCTGACTCTCTGACCATGGTGTTTGAAATCTGGTGCACAGGCCCTCACAGGATATGTGCGCATGCTGCAGAAAATCAGTATATTCTATTTCACACTGAAATGCACCCATAGACATCTCTTTCTTTGTTTACTTTTCTATCCCTTTAATACTCACCTATAGCGCTCCGGGGGGCGCACTAATCCAATCTTCTTCAGAGAGTCCAGGGATGCGTAAATAGGAGGATTAGTGTTGCGGATCCTAGATCCTGTGCTAAAGGAGAGGCAGCAAAATAACGTTTACATTTGTATTAACAAAAATTCATGTGTATTGTCAACTTAACAAATATTCAGTTTTCGTTTTGTTTTATACAAAACAAATACTGAATAGTGAAGCACACAAATATTCTGGAAAAAATTTAATTTCAGAATATTTCTTCAGACTAATGTGTTCTAAACAAATAATTCTGTGCTGTACAAGTCTCGTTCATAGTATGCATTTGTATTGCTGTCACTGTTGGCTAGGCTTTGTGTGTTGGGTTTATTTGTGAAAATCTTGTATGTATCCAAATGCATATTTCAAAATTAATTAATTATGGAAACAAAACTGTATATAATACAGTGTAATTGAGTGATTCAATACGTTTTTTTTATCTGCTTTTGCATTTAAGAGACCTTTGAAAAAGAAAATATTATTAAATATTATGAACATGTGACAAGGTGCAGAAACAGTTCCATAACTCCTTGGCCTCAGTATAACTGATGTTGCACTTTAAGTTGCTTAAAAGTGCAAAAAGAAAATGCTCTATTTGTACGTGTGTGTATGTGTGTGTATGTGCGTATGTGTGTGTATATGTGTATGTATGTGTGTATGTATGTGTATGTGTGCATGTATGTATGTGTGTGTATGTGTATGTATGTGTGTATGTGTGTGTATGTGTGTATATGTGTGTGTATGTGTATGTATGTGTGTATGTGTGTGTATGTGCGTATGTGTGTGTATATGTGTATGCATGTGTGTATATATGTGTATGTGTGCATGTATGTGTGCATGTATGTGTTTGTATGTGTGTATATGTGTGTGTATGTGCGTATATGTTTGTATGTATGTGTGTATATGTATGTGTATATGTGGTGTGTGTGTGTGTGTATGTGTATGTATGTGTGTATGTATGTGTATGTGTGTGTGTATGTATGTGTGTGTATGTGTATGTATGTGTATGTGTGTATATGTGTGTGTATGTGTGTATATGTTTGTATGTATGTGTGTATATGTGTGTGTATATTTGTGTGTATGTGTTTGTATGTGTATGTATGTGTGTGTGTATGTATGTGTATGTGTGCGTGTATGTGTATGCATGTGTGTATGTGTGTGTATGTGTGTATATGTGTGTGTATGTGTGTATATGTTTGTATGTATATGTGTGTGTATGTGTATGTATGTGTGTATGTGTGTGTATGTATGTGTGTGTATGTGTATATATGTATGTATGTATGTGTGTGTATGTCTATATATTATTATTATCGGTTATTTGTAGAGCGCCAACAGATTACGCAGCGCTAATATATATGTGTGTATGTGTATATGTATGTGTGCGTATGTGTATGTATGTGTATATATGTGTATATATGTGTGTATGTGTATATATGTGTGTATATATGTGTATGTATGTGTGTGTGTGTGTATGAGTGTATATGTGTGTTTTGTGTGTGTTTGTATGTATGTGTGTATATATTTTTTATGTGTATGTATATATGTATGTATGTATGTGTGTGTTTATGTATGTATGTGTGTATATGTGTGTGTGTATATGTGTATGTATGTGTATATATTTGTTTATGTCTGTGTGTGTGTATGTGTGTATGTGTGTGTTTTTGTGTGTGTGTATGTGTATGTATTGTGTGTGTGTATGTAGGTGTGTGTATATGTATGTATCTGCGTATGTGAGTGTTTGTATGTATGTATGTATGTGTATGCATGTGTGCATATGTGTGTATGCGTTTTTATGTGTGTGTGTGCATGTATGCATGTGTATGTGTGTGTGCATGTGTGAGTATGTGTATATATGTGTGCTTGTATGTTTGTGTGTGTATCAAAGGAAAACTGTTTTGTTTTCTAAAAAAATAGAAGTGATGAGACTGTATTGGAGAGTAGCACATTATAGATTAGCACCCCTGAGCTGTACTCCTGCTGGGCCTGGTATTGATCCATTACAAGAGGTTGGTGGTGATTTCTCCTACTATTGAGTAGTAAAAAGTCAAAATAGTGTAGGTGTTTTGTTTCAGTCATGTGTCTGCATTTATCCCTGGGTCTTTGGCTCTGTCATGTTTTCTGCACAAAGACTGTTTGTATCTAGTTTTCACCTGCTTTCCAGCAACCATTTCAGGATGGGTTTCCATTGTGGCCTTTATTTAATTTATTTCCTCACCCTTCTACTTTTCAACAGCTGACTTCTGTGTACCACTGTCCTTGAAGTGCTGAGCCGACAGTCCCCTAATGCATTTGCGGGAGTGGGCAATCAAATATCTTCAGCAGGACCCATAATGGCATCAGGGGGTAGGCGTGGAGCAGGGATCTTTTGTGGAATTTTCTGTGTCTAATGAGAACGACAAGGCCATAAAACAGAAAGGGAGCGTGAACTTGGAAGACACTGGGATAATAAGTGAGGGATGTGAGGCAAGCAAGGAGAGCTTTGCTTTTTGAGAAGTTAGAGGGCAATAATAGCATAATAGCATAGTTAGGAAAAGTGAAGTATTACACATGTTCACAAATAATCTCTGGCTGCCCATTTAAAGGTTGCAAAGAAAGTAAGAAGGCCAAAAGTAGGCTTCCTTCATGTGATACAAGGCAGGGTAGAACATTTACACTAGGTTTTTGTCTTAAATGGCTTCAGTGGGGCCAAGCAATACAGTTTGCCCACATTATAAAATTATGTAGCAATTAAGATCTAGGTCTCAGTAAGGATGGACAGAGATTGCAAAGCAAAGTAATCCAAAAAATAACCCACAGACTCAGACATCAATATTTTCATCAGCCACAGGCCTTGGTGAGTCTGATTCTGTGCACATTACCCCAGGGTAGGGGGACACATAAAACAATATTCAGGTTATGATTCATTCATGGCACACACATTTAAAACCAAAGATTGCAGAAAGATAGAAGGTGAGAATATTCAGATTTTAAAAAGTAATATGAATAAGCGCTTTTAGTATGAAACGCGTCAGTACAAGGACCACTGTAATGTGTACAAATAGTTTTAAAACAAATACAATAAAGGCTTGTTTTTATGACACGTACGGGGGGAAGACTTTTGTGATATATGAATTTCTAAAGTAATGTATCAAGACAAGGAGGCATAGGTGTATAGGAGGTTTGAAGATTGCAAGAGGTGCATTCTTATCTTATGCCTTATATTACTTAGATGCTAGACTATATTAAGCTTTAAACATCTTTAAACATATTGATTTAATGGATGATATTTATTCACACTTTAAAGGACAATAAACCTCATATAGAGGAGACCCTAGGTGCACCTACCACCTTATACACACATTGTCCCATGAGATGTACATATATGTTTAGGAGCCATTCACAATGTTCCAATTTAAAGTCACTTGACCAAAATCATAACATGTAATTCCACTTACCCCTGCTTCACGGCTTAATATTGTTTCGCCTTTAGGGAGACCCCTCTCCTAGGCTTCACCTGGCTATGAGACTCCTGTGGATTCCTTTTGTTTGAAGCCGTCAGCCACACACTGTCCCACGGACACACGCTACCGTGTCTCCACAGGCCTCCATTCCGGGTGATGACGTCACATGACATAGCTGACTTACTGGGGGTAAGAAGGTCACTTGGACTGGAAACTTTCCTTCTGAGGCTCCGCTCTGAACGTATCTATCCGGATGCTTGTATCTCAGTGTGTGGAAAGCTTACTGGGATCCATGCTGCTCTCTCTCCAATCTGGCCATCAGTTACTTTAAAAAAACAAGTCTGGAGAGGCGGCAGCTCAATAAAACAGTTCTTTATTAGCTTCTTAAAAACAAGAACAGGTGCACAGTTGAAGCAGTGAAAATGCCCATTAGCTGGAAGTAAAACTTATGCATTTCGGCTTAGGTGCCGTACTCATAGCTCTCAAGTTTTACCTGCTGCACTTGGGCTTAAAAATAGGGTAAACACATTTCATTCTTTAATGGGCAGGTGATTGCTGACTGCTAATTAGACACTCACCTTAAAGGTGTACTGTCTTTTATTCAACACCTCTGTATTGATTACTGCGCAACTAATCTTAAACCTATTCAAAATATGAAACACACCTTTAATGACCTGTGTGTACTAACGGCTAGATTATGAGTTGTGCATTAGGGTAAAAAAGCAGCGTTAAGAGGTCCTAAAGCTGCTTTTTTATGCCTGCTGCTATTACGAGTCTTGAAGGTTTAGGGGCACCGCACACTTCTTTGGCCTTACCGCAAAACGACTTACGTAAACTTCGTAAAGTCTTTTTTCTATGGGACTTCCATAACGCCGGTATTACAAGTCTGTACTGGGAGGCCAAAAAGTGAGCGGTACACCCTACCCTGTCAAGAGTCCTAACGCATTTAAAAGTCAGTAGTTAAGAGTTTTATGGTACAACACTAATTAACATAAAACTCATAACTAAAGTGCTTAAAAGTATACTAACACCCATAAACTACCTATTAACCCCAAAACTGAGGCCCTCCCGCATCGCAAACACTATAATACAAAGTTTAACCCCTGATCTGCCACTCTGGACACCGCCGACACCTACTTTATACTTATGATCCCCTAATCTGCTGCCCCCAACATTGCCCTCACCTACATTAAATTTATTAAACCCTAATCTGCCGCCCCAATGTCGCTGCCACCTACCTACACTTATTAACCCCTAATCTGCCGCCCCCAACGTCACTGCCACTATAATAAACATATTAACCCCTAAACTGCCGCACTCCCGCCTCGCAAACATTAGTTAAATATTATTAACCCCTAATCTGCCGTCCCTAACATCGCTGCCACGATTGGAACAGCCAATAGAATGCGAGCTCAATCCTATTGGCTGATTGGATCAGCCAATAGGATTGAACTTCAATCCTATTGGCTGATTGCATCAGCCAATAGGATTTTTTCTACCTTAATTCCGATTGGCTGATAGAATTCTATTAGCCAATCGGAATCTAAGGGACGCCATCTTGGATGACGTCACTTAAAGGTACCTTCATTCTGTTTTAGTCGTCGGAAGAAGAGGATAATCCGCGTCGGATGTCTTGAAGATGGAGCCGCTCCGCACCGGATGGATGAAGATAGAAGATGCCGTCTGAATGCAGACTTCTGCCCGTCTGGAGGACCACTTCGCCCGGCTTGGATGAAGACATCTGCCCGTTTGGAGTACCACTTTGCCCGGCTTGGATGAAGACATCTCCCGGTAAGTCGATCTTCAGGGGGTTAGCGTGAGGTTTATTAAGGGTGTATTGGGTGGGTTTTATTTTTTAGATTAGGGTTTGGGCGGCAAAAGAGCTAACTGCCCTTTTAAGGGCAATGCCCATCCAAATGCCGTTTTCAGGGCAATGGGGAGGATAGGTTTTTTTAGATAGTATTTTATTTGGGAGGTTGGTTGTGTGGGTGGTGGGTTTTACTGTTGGGGAGCTGATTACTTTGTGCCCCGCAAAAGGCCATTTTAAGGGCTATTGGTAATTTAGCTTAGGCTAGGGGTTTTTTTTATTTTGGATTTAGGCTAGGGTTTTTTTTTATTTTGTTTTTTTTTATTATTTTAATAGGGCTATTAGATTAGGTGTAATTAGTTCAAATTTCTGTAATTTGTTTATTATTTTCTGTAATTTAGTGTTTGGTTTTTTTGTACTTTAGCTAATTTAATTTAGGTAATTGTATTTAATTTAGTTAATTTATTTAATTATAGTGTAGTGTTAGGTGTTAGTGTAACTTAGGTTAGGTTTTATTTTACAGGTAAATTTGTATTTATTTTAGTTAGGTAGTTATTAAATAGTTAATAACTATGTAGTAACTATTCTACCTAGTTAAAATAAATATAAACTTGCCTGTGAAATATAAATAAACCCTAAGCTAGCTACAATGTAACTATTAGTTCTATTGTAGCTAGCTTAGGGTTTATTTTATAGGTAAGTATTTAGTTTTAAATAGGAATAATTTAGTTAATGATAGGAATATTTAAATTTATTTAAATTATATTTAGGTTGGTGGGTGTTAGGTTTAGGGTTAGACTTAGGTTTAGGGGTTAATAACTTTAATATAGTGGCATCAACGTTGGGGGCGGCAGATTAGGGGTTAATAAGTGTAGGTAGGTGGCAGCGACATTGGGGGCGGCAGATTAGAGGTTAATAAATATAATGAAGGTGGCGGCGGTGTCCGGAGCAGCAGATTAGGGGTTAATAAGTATAATATAGGTGTCGGCGATGTCGGGGGCGGCAGATTAGGGGTAAGATTAGTAAGATTAGTGTAAGATTAGGGGTGTTTAGACTCGGGGTTCATGTTAGGGTATTAGGTGCAAGCATAAAATGTGTATCCCCATAGAAATCAATGGGGCTGCGTTAAAGAGTTTTACGCTGCTTTTTTGCAGGTGTTAGACTTTTTTTCAGCCGGCTCCCCCCATTGATTCCTATGGGGAAATCGTGCACGAGCACGTTACACCAGCTCACCGCTGACTTAAGCAGCGCTGGTATTGGAGTGCGGTAAGGAGCAAAATTTTGCTCAACGCTCACTTCTTGCTTTTAACGACGGGTTTCTGAAAACTCGTAATACCAGCACTCCAGGTAAGTGAGCGGTGAGACAAAACTGCTCGTTAGCACCGCATAGCCTCTAATGCAAAACTCGTAATCTAGGTGTTTGGAATTGTGTATTATTGGTGGGCTACAGTATAACATAACAATTTTATATATGTGTATTAACCAACAGTTTGGGTATATATATTGCACAATTTAATGCATACTGAATTACTTTATATTATATTAACCCCAAGCTAAACAGTTTTATACAAGTAACATTGTAACCCCTGACCAATAATAATACATTGTGTAACACGAACTTAATGAATCCTAATATAACAATTCAAATTTGTATTTTGCTTAAGTTTAATCTCTGTTAATGAGACACTTACTGTTCATGTTAATTATCATGCATAAAAAGTTTTGATCCTTTCATGATTTCTCACATACATACAGTTGTAACAACATGTTAGATATTGCATTGTATCAAACTAGATACCTCTATACTCCTAGACTAAATCTTTCAAAGAACATCTATCAATAGTTATAACACATAGAATCTTGTGACCTATATTAATCTATTTAGGAGTCATGTTCTGCATCTAGTTGGTATGTCAGCTAAAAACTATGTACCAATCTGTCCAGTCCTCACATAATTAGAATGTTAATCCTATATTAGTTCCAAAAATTAATTAAATCATAGGCAGAGTTTAAACCATTGGGAAACCTTGTCTGTAACTGGAAAATCCAGTAGACTTCTCTCTTTGCCAATGCTTGGTTCCTGTCTCCTCCTCTCTTTCCCACATTAACTACTTCAATAATGGTCCATTTAAAACTAGTGTCATTCTTATTATGGAACCTTTTAAAGTGTTGGACAAGAGGGGTGGTCAGGATACCTGCCTTAATATTTGACAGGTGTTCCCTTATACAAGAACGAACCTCCCTGATCATCATGCCCGCGTATTGCAAATGGAAAGAGGTGCATCCTGCCAAATATACTGTATATACATTCCTACAATTTAGACACCTGTTGTGATTATATGTTTTATGTGTGACTTCACTTTGGAAGCCTTCCCCTACTGTAAGGTGTTCACATGCCTAGCAAGTGGGATTACTACACCTATAGACTCCTTTAAATCTCAACCATGAACTGGGATCTTCCCTCTGTGTGGGCTTTAGTTGTGTGGGTGCCAAGATGTTACCCAAGGAAACACCCCTTCTAAAAGCACACTAACATCCCCTTTGTATCGTGTCTACCAGCGCATCATCCGCTGCTAATAGTCTGAAATTTCTCTGCACAATGTCACAAATCTTATGGTACTGAGTGCTATAATCCGTGATGAAAAAGTCTTGTTTATTTGCCTTCAATTTAGTTTATTTTCTTTTTTATTTGCCTTCAATTTAGTTTTTGTTGATTTTGTCAATAAATCTTGTCGGTTAGTCCTGGCTACGTCAATTTTTATTCTTTGGATCTCTTGATCCTTATAACCACTTTCAAACGTTCAGTTAGGTGGTTTGCATGTAGCTCATAACAATTTTGTGCACTACAATTCCTCCTCAGTCTAGCGAACTGTCCCTTCGCAACTGATTTGAAAACTTGTATCGGATGACTGCTCCTGGCGTGGAGTAGTGTATTACCAGTGATAGGTTTTCTAAAAACCACAGTTTCAACCCCAAACCCTGGCACACCTTTAAGGGTCAAATCCAGGAAGTTGATTGCCAATTGGTTACGTTCAAACATGAACTCTAATCCTATATCATTATTGTTTAACCAATTTACAAACTCAATTACTCCTTCTTTTGTCCCTCTCCACACCAGGAGAAAATCATCAATGTAGCGTCTGTGCATCCATATATTCTGCATGAAGGGGTTCCCATCTCCATAGATGCGGGACAGCTCCCACCACCCCATTAAGTGGTTGGCAAAAGAGGGTGCAAAATTTACGCCCATATCTGTCCCACACCTCTGGAGATAGAACACCCCCTCAAAGGAAAAATAGTTGTGTGTGAGGAGAAATTTGGCAATCCTCAACACATAATCTATGAACTCCTTTTGATAATCAGTGTTTCTGGAGAGAGAAAACTCTAGGGCTTCAAGTCCCTTTTCATGGGGTATAGATGTATACAGTGCCTTGACATCGATAGTAAGCCACATATAATTTTCCTCCCAAGGGATGTCACGCATCAGATTCAACACATGTTGTATCTTGAAGGTAACTTGTTAGACCACATACCAAAGACTGCAAAATGGCATCTAGCCACTGTGAGAGCCTCTCTAAGAGAGACCCAATACCACTCATGATGGGTCTATTTGTAACCCCTCCAGGGATTTGTGTACCTTTGGTAAGTGGTTAAAAATCGGTATTACCAGATTGTCCACCAGGAGGAAGTCACAGGTAGGCCCATCGATGAATCCTAGATCCTTTCCATCATCTAAAATGTGGGTGAGCTCACGCCTATATTTCCAGGTGGTATCCCCACCAAGTTTCTGATAGTAAGTTCCATTACTCAATTGTCTTTCTGCTTCCAAAATGAACTGGGATCTAGACATTCCTACCACTGACCCACCCTTGTCTGCACTCCTTATTACTAACACCACATTATCCTGGAGTCTCTTGAGAACCAGTCTCTCCTCTTTACTTAGGTTGTGCTGACCATTTGGGGTGGATTGGTGTAGCAAGGTCAAATCCCTTTTCAACTCGTGCCTGAAATGTTTCTAATATATTTCCTCTACATTGTATTGGGGAAAATTTGGACTGCTCTTTAAACTTAGGGATACTAGCTCCCTGTTGGTTATCTATTGAACTTTCCTGAAGAAGCTGCTCCAACATTGCCAAATCACATCTTTCACGAAATGTTAGTGTATCATTTGGTGTATTGCTAGGTATTGTAGTGGTACTGCAGTTATCCTGTGTGTTCTCCCTACTATAAAAATATTTACATAAAGTTAAACTTTTGTGGAGGTTCAAAGCCTAAACCTAAATTTAATACCTTCAATTCCATATCCGATAACTTGTAATCGGACAAATTAATGAAATGTTTTCCACTGGTACTTGCTTCTGTGTCTCCCCCGCCTGATTGGGTACCTGTTTTGACCCTAGTAGTTGGTATGGCCCCTTCTTCCTCATCCCCCTCTTTTGGTTTGGCATGTGGGATGGAAAAAACCTGTTCCAGGTTGTGCCTATCTTCTGTATTAAGGGAGGTGGCAGTACTACCGGACCCACCCTGCTTAAGAATAGGTGGGCCACCCTTGTTAATATTTGTTTTAGGTCTTACAACTAAGGGAGTTTCAGGGGTCTCAATTGGAGCAGAGTTGGAATTCCTAACACTTTCTTCCCCTCCTGATGCAGAGCTTTCATCATATGACTCTTTCCGAAAATGTTACTTTCTTAATGTTAGTATCATTATCTTTGCATTCAGTCGAAATGCGTAAGCTTTACTTTCAGCTAATGGGCATTTTCACTGCTTTAACTGTGCACTTGTTCTTGTTTTTTAAAGATAATAAAGAACTGTTTTATTGAGCTGCCACCTCTACAGACTTGTTTTTTTAAAATGTATTCACACTTGACAGATGTTGTACTTTTTAGGCAACATGTGCCACTGTTCAAAAACAATTGTCCAACATTTCTTTGGCTTGTTGTGACCGTGGGAATATCATCTCAGTTTTAATTTGGGAGGGCGCCAAAAACTTAAAAAAATTACAGAAGATTTCAGAGGTAATAGACAGAATTTTATCAAGAATTAGGGCTTTAGTACCAGCAAGGCAATTAAATGTACAGATAATGTTTTCAACATTTCACGTTTTTAATGAGTAGACAGTGGTTCTATTAGATCATAAATACCTACTCTTTCACTTCTTGTGAGGATAAATAAATTGCCTATCAGTATATTTGGGAACTCATTACTAGACATTGTCTCATTCACCTTTTCAAGGTATTTGGACAGAAGGCAAATTGTAAAGCTTGTTTATTTAGAGCTGTTTTTTGTTTGCATTTTTCTGGTTACTGTGTATTATTCAGTTAGTGGTTTGAGCTAAACATAATTATTTTGGGGCTTTAAAAAGTAATCGGGTTAGGATTACTGATATATCATAGTTTTGTGTCTCATTCAAAAATGGTTTAGAAATCTCATAAAAAATTATTAGCGACTACCGCCTTTTACCACTAGATGGAACCTAGACCTTGCAACTCACATAGATCACTACAGGTGGGTTAATATTTTTAGTTCAGTCAAGAAATCCTCAACATCAGCGGTGATATTAGAACCTAACTTTAAAATTCTCCTTCGCTGGTACTTAACTCCATCACAATTAAATAGCATATATCCAAATGCATCAGACAGATGCTGGAGAGACTGTGGTAGACATGGTAGCTTATTACACATGTGGTGGCAGTGCCCTAGAATTCCCCCACTTTGGAATGCAGTGGAATCACATTTTAGGCAGAGCATCTCCACCGACTTCATACTAAGCCCAAACATAGCCTTATTAAACGATCTACCCAAATTGAAATTATTAGTACTACAGATCGGCCTCAATAGTGCTAGGAAATTAATAGCTCGCCATTGGAAAAAAACCATGAATATTTCTAAATCAATGTGGCTGGAAGAAGTAGAAGATCAGCTATCATTAGAGCAGTATGGCTACCTCTGCCGCAATAAAATGGACACTTTCTTGAACGCTAAGTTCATCTGGCAGGAATCACTTCACAACATAACCAACACATAGACAGCAGTAACACTCCCAGACATCTCTTGCATAAGAGACAATGAGCCACAAACACACTGATACCATTGGTTGTGACCAATAGACCAAAGAATTGACACCATATTTACATACCCTATCCATACGATGAGATACACCGGATGTTTACTTATCTTGCAGAAAACAATAATATTCACAGTATTTACGTGAACTTATGTATTGAGACTTAATCCTGAAAATGAAGATTTCTTGCAGAACCAAATGTTAAACTTTAATTCCCCAGTTTGGTTATCCAATTCATGTCCCAATGGAGCAGGTGATTACCCTATCTATCCAGCTTACAAGAAAGGTCCATGAGAAGAACCTGGACTTGGGATGATGACTTAACCTTACTCAAGAAGAAAGTCAGTATAATGGACATTAACTCAAAATTGTTGTAATGTAATGTTGTTCTTTACTGTTCTGACATATTGATGACCAGAAAAGATTGTTATTACCAAAATCTTCAATAAAAATAATAAATAAAAAAAAAAATGATTAGTGATTCAGGATGGAGATATAATGAGGCATGGTTACAGATTTTAGCTTATTTAAATGTTTGTCTTGGAAATAATAGAATATTCCTGGGTTCACATTATTTCAGAACTGATAAAGCCTGCAATTTACCAGCTCTGTGTTTTCCCTTTAAATAAATAAAATAACACATAAGAGACAAAGGCATAGCTAAAATGTTTGTTTTTTTATGTTATTTGAGGCAAGGAGAATAATGTCTTCCTGGGTGAGGACAAGATCTGTATGGATCATGGGACATTCCTTTGCTCTTTGGAAGTTATTCATGAAGCTGTGGTTCTTCTCTGAAATTTTTAATATTGGCTAGCCGGGTAGGAGTAGAAAGTTATGGACAGATTTCTCATCAGTTTTTGGGGCGAAGAGATGTACTGAGGAAGAGCAGATATCATAGTGATGCAGGTTCTACACAGATCGGAAGTTTGGGTGCTAATCATTCCCTCCAAAAACAAAAGGCTTACTAACTTATTTTAAGGTTTAAGGTTTGATCATATATGTTAGTAATATATGGTGCAACATGAATACTCACCATTATGAATTTAATGTGAAGTTAAAGGCTAAGGGAGATGTCAGCAGAGAAATTGAGGCAGCTGGGGGCTTCTTTATAAGTCACTCCAATGTTCAGGCTGATGTTCTTACTCTTTACAGAGCAGATGTATTAAATTGGTCTGATACTGGTTTTGATTAATTCTTAGAAAAACGTAAATAAATGTGACTCCAGTGTTAACTTTGTAGGGGGTATGCGTCCATCAAGTGGGGTGCTTAATTGCCTTTTGGGATGGCAAAAAAATCTGTGGCTAGAGGTTTTGGTGCAAACAAATATATCAATACAAGTACAGCTTAAAGGACCCCTAAACAACTTTCCAATTAACATCCAGTTTCTAAATATGCACAATCTTTTTATATGCACACTTTCTGAGGCACCAGCTCCTACTGAGCATGTGAAAGATTAACAGAATATCGTATAGGATCGTGCGTATTGATGTCCGCCGCCTCAGAGCAGGCGGACAAGTTATGGAGCAGTGGTCTTTAGACCGCTGCTTCATAACTGCTGTTTCCGGTGAGCCTGAAGGCTTGCGCGGAAATAGGGGCATCAAGCTCCATTTGGCCCCAATATGTCATTTAGGATAACTATTTAATGGTAATAGATGGCTATGGAGTTTATAAAAGCAAAAAGGATTACATTCAGTCTAGACAATCTTTGTAAATCAACTAAGCAACGGTTACGATTATACCACAATACTGGAACAGTATAAATTCATTTGAATATATAAATAGAATAATAAGGATTCATCTAAAGTAATGAAGATGGAAAGTAACAGATAAATGAATGAAGATTCAGAGAGAGAAAGGATACCGGCCTTGAGGGTGTAAAGATAAATGAAAATGGAGGAGGATAAGAAGCAAGGGAAGGTTGTGGTGATGGGGTACCTTGTTATCTATGTGTTGCTGAGAAACTGGGTAACCTAGGTTCCTATTTGTGTTTGTAACGTTTACCAATAAAATCTTATATTCTGAAATATGGTTAGTTTGTTTCGTCAAGCTCCTGAATTATTTTGTTTAGCCATAGCACTTCTTGTAATGTTGGTTTGTTTAGGGGCCCCTTGTTTAATTTCTTACTTGTCAGCCATATTAACATAATTATTACTAAACTATTCATTGCATGGACTGATTAAAGCCATGAGCCCCTGTAAGGTTGATGCAGTCTTTCAGATAAAATCATTTTCAAGATTTTTTTTCTTAGTATAGTAATTGCATAACCATTATGTTATAAACATCTTGAAGTAGTGCTCACCATATGTATTAAATTCTTGTTTTTTCATTTGATCATTAAATCCGCTATCACAACTTGAGAACATTATTACAAGTGTTGACAAAATTGATAAATGGTACTGCAGTATATTCTCACATGAAAAAGAAAAATCCCACTTAATTCATTAGAATAATTTTAGTTCATAGATGTAATAATTTGCTCCAATGAAATAGCAAAGTGACAGTGATAAATATTCCCCATTGAGAGACAAATGGTTAGTAATACTTATATAAAACAATAGAAATTTAATAAAATGGAAGTAATATCAGTGAACTGGATAAAAAATAACTAGTTATAGAAGAGTAAATATGTCACCAAGGCATTATTTGGTTTACCTTGGAGCTTAGAACACATTATTTATTGAGAAATATACTTTTTTCTCTGTATGGTATGTTTACTTTATTATTGTATATTTTATGTGCTTCACTGGGAATAAAAAAATCCTTCCCCACTGCTAACATATTTTCTTCAATGCTTACAACTTAGTTTTCATATATGAAATTAACATTTTATACTGAATATATCATTCCTAATATGTTAAATAACAAACACCTAGATTACGAGTTTTGTGTTATGATTGAAAAAGCAGTGTTATGGCCCATAATGCTTCATTTTCCCTAATGCTGCTATTACGAGTCTTGTCGGTATAGGTTTACCGCACACCTTTTAGCCTGTCACGCAACGTCAGTATCACACTTTTTAAAAAGTCCTTTTTCAATGAGACTCCCATAGTGCCGGTATTATGAGTTTGCCTGGGAGGCCAAATAGTGAGTGGCACACTCTATAACCACAAGATCCGTAAACGCCATCTAAAGTCATTAGTTATGAGTTTTACGTTACAAAGCTGTAACATAAAACTCATAACTAAAGTGTTACAAAGTACACTAACACCCATAAACTACCTATTAACCCCTAAACCGAGGCCCTCCCGCATTGCAAACACTATAATACATTTATTAACCCCTAATCTGCCGCTCCAGACATTGCCGCCATTATTAAAATATATTAACCCCTATTCTGCCGCTCCCTGACATCGTCGCCACTATAAAAAAGTTATTAACCCCTAAACCACCGCACTCCCGCATCGCAAACACTATTTAAATATGCATTCTCTACAGCCTTGATGTGGTCAGTTTATACACCTCAATTGAGCACGAAAGTGGGATTGGTGCAATTAAGAATATATTAATTACAAGTGGTGTATACACTGACTCACAACAAGATTTTCTATTGAATTTATTGACCATAATCCTATATTGTAACTATTTTTTGTTTGAGGACAATTATTATATGCAGGTGAAGGGTACAGCGATGGGATCCAATGTCGCCCCTACCTATGCAAACCTATTTATGTCTGCATTTGAAGAAAAATTTGTTTATCAAAATGAGATGTTCCATCTGTATGGCGCCACTTGGTGGCGCTATATAGATGACATTTTTGGTGTCTGGTGGGGCGACATTGGATCCCTTCTTAAATTTGTGGATGATCTTAATAGTGCCACTAGACATATTAAGTTTACCTTCACCTGGGATGAACAATCCTTACATTTTCTTGACACTTTGGTCTATAAAGAAGGTGGAATGTTAAAATCATATATATATATAAGAAAAGTACAGATAAGAATAGTTTGTTGCACTTTACAAGTGCTCATCCACCGGCTCTGATTAGATCTCTACCTAGGAGTCAAATGACAAGAGTCAAGAGGATAGTGTCTGACAAAGAACTTGCTACTAAAAGGCTTAAAGAAATGGGTCAGAAATTCAGTGCTAGGGGTTACCCAACTGACCTATTGCATGAGGAAGTGAAAAGGGCTAGTGAGGATACATGTACCAATACCATTAAAGAACGAGACAAAAAGGATAGAATTATTTTTGTTTCAGAATATAGTAATCAAAGTTCAAAGATAAAAAGGATTATTAATAAGTATTGGTTTCTGTTGAGAGAATGCCATCCAGGTGTACAATCATTTTCTAATAGTCCAATGTCTGCTTACAGGAAAAGCTCTAGCATTAAAGATAGATTGGTGAGGGCTGATATAGGCAGTAAAAAATTGAAGCAGAGCTACATCACCGAAAAAAATCTGGGTTGTTACCCTTGTTTAGGCTGTGCGAATTGTAACAACATGGTAAAAGGTTCTACCTTTGTACATCCACACACAGGCAAAGTATATAAAATTAATGCTTTTCTTACATGCAATTCTTGTTATGTGATTTATCTTATCAAATGCCCGTGTGGGTGGATCTACATTGGCGAGACTACCCAGAGAGTAAGGGATAGGATTATCCAACATAAATCGAATATAAGATGTAAAGATCTAAATGCCCCAGTCTCTAGTCATTTTCTATCAAAAGGTCACTCAATTGCTCAATTAAAATTTCAAATAATTGATCATGTTCCTATCCCTCGTAGAAGTGGTAATAGATAATTAATTTTAAAGAAAAGAGAATCTATGTGGATCTATAGGTTAGACTGTATGTTCCCAACGTGTATGAACCGGGAAATGGATCTTAACATTTTTCTCTAGATTTTTCTGTAAATTTTTCACTAAATTGCTTTTTTGAATTTTTTTAGATTCTACTTTTCCAAATGTGATTATTGAGAAGAAGAAATCATTTCCTCCAGATCTGTAACTACTCTATAAGAGGTTTTTCTGTAAAAAAAAAAATGTTTTTCTGTAAAAAATTCTATAAAAAAGTGTTCTTGTAAACTTCATTGCATGTATGTGGCACGGTTAGACTTTTTTCTAAAGTATATTATATGTTATTCTTTATACTGACCACTAGGTGGAATTTACACTTAAGAGTTAAAATTCTCTGACACTGAATGTTATAATGAGCAACACCTGTGGTAGAGGGTATTTAAGAGAGGTGTTTAGTATGTTTAAGTCATATGATTAAGGGTATTTGAGCCCGAAACGTCATGATTTTGTGTGCCTTGGTACAATAAAATTGAAATATTTTGTACAAGTGGAGGTGCTGCGTGAATTTTTTGCATTTGAACTATTTAAATATTATTAACCCCTTATCTGCCGTCCGTCCACACCGCCACTATTATAAACCTATTAATCCCTAAACCGCAAGCCCTCCACAATGAGATATACTAAAATAAACTTTTAACCCCTAAACCGAAAGCCCTCCATAACGAAATATACTATAATAAACCTATTAAATAGGGTTTTAGCAGCTCTAATTCCTATTGACTGATTGAAATCTTTCAGCCAATAGGAATGCAAGGGACACCATCTTGGATTGCGTCACTTGCATTGAAGTTCCAGTTTACGGCGGCGACCATATGAAGAGGATGCTCCATGCCGGATGTCTTCAGGATGGACCGCTCTGTGCCGTATGGATGAAGATAGAAGATGCCGTCTGGATGAAGACTTCTTGCGCCTGGATGAGGACTTTGCTGGCTGGATGAAGATCAAAGAGTCAACCTGGATGAAGACTTCTTGCTGCATGGATGATGACTTTGCTGGCTGGATGGATCCTTAAAGCGGGACTTCAAGAACTGTAAGTGGATCGTCGGGGGTTAGTGTTAGGTTTATTTAAGGGTTTTTTGGGTGGGTTTTTATTTAGTTTAGGGTCTGGGCCTGTAAATGAGCGAAATGCCCTTTTCAGGGCAATGGTTAGATTAGGTTTTTTTAGATAGTTATTTTATTTAGGGGGTTGGTTGTAGGGGTGGTGGGTTTTACTGTTGGGTTGTGTTTGTATTTTTTTTACAGGTAAAAGAGCTGATATCTTTGGGGCAATGCCCCACAAAAGGCCCTTTTAAGGGCCATTGGTAGTTTATTGTAGGCTAGGGGTTTCTTTTATTTTGGGGGGGCTTTTTTATTTTTATAGGGCTATTAGATTAGGTGTAATTCTTTTTTATTTTTGATAATTTGTTTCTTAGTTTCTGTAATTTAGTGTTTGTTTTTTATGTAATTTAGTTATTTTTATTTTTTAGTAATTTTAGTGTTTATTTTTTTGTAATGTTAGGTTTTAGTGCAAGGCAGGTTAGGTTTTCACAGGTAAGTTTGTATTTATTTTAACTAGGTAGTTAGTAAATAGTTAATTACTATTTACTAACTAGTCTACCTAGTTAAAATAAATACAAAGTTACCTGTGAAACAAAAATAAAACCTAAGCTAGCTACAATATAACTATTAGTTATATTGTAGCTAGCTTAGGTTTTATTTCACAGGTAAGTATGTATTTAGTTTAAAATAGTTATTATTTAGTTAAAGGGACATTATACACTCATTTTTTCTTTGCATAAATGTTTTGTAGATGATCTATTTATATAGCCCATAAAGTTTTTTTTTTTAAATAAATGTATAGTTTTGCTTATTTTTAAATAACATTGCTCTGATTTTCAGACTCCTAACCAAGCCCCAAAGTTTTATGTGAATACTGTCAGCTACCTTCTCCAGCTTACTCCTGTTTGTGTAAAGGGTCTTTTCATATGCAAAAGAAGGGGGAGGGGGGAGTGTCTTATTTGCCACTTGCAGTGGGCTTTCCAGCTACCTTTTCAACAGAGCCAAACTGACAGCTTCTAAGTAAGTTTTTAAACAGTTTTATACTGGATTTTTATATCAGTATCTGTGCATCTTATTCTTTATAGTAGTGTCTATTAAATGCAGTTATATGAAAATGAGTGTATACTGTCCCTTTAATAATTGTAACTTTAATTTAGCTGTATTTTAATTATGTTAAAGTTAGGGGGTGTTAGGCTTAGGGTTACGTTAGGATTAGGGTTACTTTAGGGTTAGTGTTAGGTTTAGTGGTTGATTGATTTATTTAGTGGTAGTGATGCGGGAGGCCAGAGGTTTAGGGGTTAATAACTTTAGTATAGTGGCGGCGACAGATTAGGGGTTAATAGTTTTATGTAGGTGGAGGCGATGTTGGGGGCGGCAGATTAGGGGTTAATAAATGTATGTAGGTGGCGGCGATGTTGGGGGTGGCAGATTAGGGGGGTTTCGACTTGGGGTTTATGTTTGGGTTTAAACATTAGTTTTATTTTCCCCATAGACATCAATGGGGCTGCGTTACAGAGCTTTTCATTCCGTGATCGCAGGTGTTAGACATTTTTTTGTGGGCTCTCCCCATTGATGGCTATTGGGAAATTGTGCACGAGCACGTAACAGCAGAGCTTGATTTCAGTGTGGCCGCACAAGCCTACTTTTTTAAAACTTGTAATACCAGCGCTATAGGGAGGTGAAATAACGCTGCTTTTCTGGCGGTCGTTAAAATCCCTATAGCGCTCAAAACTTGTAATCTATCTGTAATTAAATAATTAAATTAATTTATTAAAATTATAAAAAAACATTGTAATATGCATTAATTGAAAAGACATGTAAGTGAAAAAAAGAAAATGCTCTTATGTGCTACATGATTTTATTATTGCCCTGCAAAAGAATTAAATGCATATATAAAGACTCTACAGTAGCAATGCATTACTGGGTCTTAGCTGAACTCATCTGGTGAACCAATTATATAAGGCATAATTGTGTAGCCACCAATCACCAACTAGCACTAAATGGTGCATACTGCTTTACATCAGATTTGAAGGGACAGTCAACTCCAACATTTTTATTGTTTATAAAGATAGATAATCCAATAACCCATTCCCCAGTTTTGCAGAACCTACACAGTTATATTAATATACTTTTTACCTCTGTGATTACCTTGTATCTAAGCCTCTTCTGACAGCCCCCTGATCACATGACTTTTCATTTATTATCTATTGACTTGCATTTAGCCAATCAGGGCAGTATCATGCACAACTCCACGGGAGAGAGCAAAATGTTATCTGTACGGCCTCAGAATACTAACAGTTGCCTGACCTGGGTACGTAATACACAGTGATTGCTTAAAACAACACATAAACTAATTTACAGCTAGCCCTTAAAGGGACATTAAACACCTCATAATTACAAGACATTTTTAAAATAGCTAATTTCCACCCACCATTTGCCTTATTTGGAGGAGACAATTTGGGCTTTCGTCCACAGACAACAAGTCTATCCCGGCTATAATGTTAGTACAAAGTGCATTGTTCTGCTGTTGTTTTCAGTTAAAGCCAATTAGGGAAAGATATATAGCAGCGTTATCCTTGACAAGTCAACAGGGTGCAGTTTAATTCTGGGAATTAGAAATTGCTCAATTTTCTGAGCTAAAGTATATGAAAAGGGGGCAAAATAAATAATGCAAGTATATTGCAAAGTTGTTTCATTATGAATTACGAAACATTTTATATTCAAATCTCAAGGTGTTTACTGTCCCTTTTAAGGGACATTTCAGTCAAAATTGAAATGCACATAGATTAATTGAATATTTGAATAGAAACATGTTTACAAATTACATATATTTGCAAGAGTTTACGGTAGCAGTAACCAGCCACTCATAATGGCTGGTTATTTAACGTGCGCCCGCAAATGGGTGAATTTTCCCATTTATTGGCACACATTAGATTAGCGCTCCACTTATAATCTAGCCCTTTGTGTCCCTTTTAAGTATTAGCAGTAAATAAACGTATAAACTACTCTAGGCAATCACTGTGTGCATGGAACAAGCACAATTTTCAGAGGTATTTTACAGAAAAATAAATAATGAATGTATATAACAATGTTGTTTTTATTTTAATCAATACAACTAATCAAGTTAATTAGAGGTTGAAGTCTAAATTAAACTAAAAAAATTTACATTAATTGGAAACTAGCAAGCAATGCATATTGTAGCACTGTCACTCAGTGTGCAGAATTTTGTAAATGCTTATTAAACACACCTAGATTACGAGTTTTGCGTTAGAGGCTGTGCGGTGCTAACGAGCAGTTTTCCCTCACCGCTAACTTACGAGTATTACGAGTTTTCAGAAACCCGGCGTTAAAAGACAAAAAGTGAGCATTGAGCAAAATTTTGCTCCAAATCTCACTTCAATACCAGCGCTGCTTAAATCAGCGGTGAGCTGGTGTAACATGCTCATGTACGATTTCCCCATAGCAATCAATGGGGAGAGCTGGCTGAAAAAAAGTCTAACACCTGCAAAAAAGCTGCGTAAAACTCACTAACGCAGCCACATTGATTCCTATGGGGAAATACTACACTATAATTAAATAAATTAACTAAATTAAATACAATTAAATAAATTACATACAATTAGCTAAATTAAATTAAATTAGCTAAAGTACAAAAACAAACACTAAATTACAGAAAATAATAAACAAATTACAGATATTTAAACTAATTACACCTAATCTAATAGCCCTATTAAAATAAAAAAGCCCCCCCCCCTAAATAAAAAAACCCTAGCCTAAACTAAACTACCAATAGCCCTTTAAATGGCCTCCCAAAGTAATCAGCTCTTTTACCTGTAAAGAAAAATACAAACAACCCCCCAACAGTAAAACCCACCACCCACACAACCAACCCCCCAAATAAAATCCTAACTAAAAAACCTAAGCTCCCCATTGTCCTGAAAAGGGCATTTGGATGGGCATTTTGCCGCCCAAACCCTAATCTAAAAAATAAAACCCAACCAATACACCCTTAAAAAACCTAACACTAACCCCCTGAAGATCGACTTACCGGGAGACGTCTTCATCCAAGCCGGGCGAAGTGGTCCTCCAGACGGACAGAAGTCTTCATCCAAGCTGGGCAGAAGTGGTCCTCCAGATGGGCAGAAGTCTTCATCCAGATGGCATCTTCTATCTTCATCCATCCGGTGCCGGTAAGTCGATCTTCAGGGGGTTAGTGTTAGGTTTTTTTAAGGGTTTATTGGGTGGGTTTTATTTTTAGGTTAGGGACTTTGGGCGCTAAAAGAGCTAACTGCCTTTTTACGGGCAATGCCCATCCAAATGCTCTTTACAGGGCAATGGGGAGCTTAGGTTTTATTAGTTAGGGTTTTATTTGGGGGGTTGGTTGTGTGGGTGGTGGGTTTTACTGTTGGGGGGTTGTTTGTATTTTTTTTTGCAGGTAAAAGAGCTGATTACTTTGGGGCAATGCCCCGCAAAAGGCCCTTTTAAGGGCTATTGGTAGTTTAGTTTAGGCTAGGTTTTTTTTTTTATTTTGGGGGTGCTTTTTTATTTTAATAGGGCTCTTAGATTAGGTGTAATTAGTTTAAATATCTGTAATTTGTTTATTATTTTCTGTAATTTAGTGTTTGTTTGTTTTTGTACTTTAGCTAATTTAATTTAGCTAATTGTATGTAATTTATTTAATTGTATTTAATTTAGTTAATTTATTTAATTATAGTGTAGTGTTAGGTGTAATTGTAACTTAGGTTAGGTTTTATTTTACAGGTACTTTTGTATTTATTTTAGCTAGGTAGTTATTAAATAGTTAATAACTATTTAATAACTATTCTACCTAGTTAAAATAAATACAAACTTGCCGGTAAAATAAAAATAAATCCTAGCTAGCTACAATTTAACTATTAGTTATATTGTAGCTAGCTTAGGGTTTATTTTACAGGTAAGTATTTATTTTTAAATAGGAATAATTTAGTTAATGATAGGAAATTTTAGTTACATTTATTTTAATTATATTTAAGTTAGGGGGTGTTAGGGTTAGACTTAGGTTTAGGGGTTAATAACTTTAATAAAGTGGCGGTGACGTTGGGGGCAGCAGATTAGGAGTTAATAAGTGTAGGTAGGTGACGACGACATTGGGGGCGGCATATTAGGGGTTAATAAATACCAGAACTGTGTTGACGTCTTTTTAATATTGAATCTTATCTATTATTTTCATTATTATATTTCTCATTGTGACAAATGCATTTTTATGTCAATTTTATACTATTACTTTACTAATGTCAATATTCCCCCATCTAATATGTTCATATGGTTATGTAATAGGTTAAGGATTTAATCGATGGGTGGTGTCACTGCACACCCCCCTTTGGGTAGGATGGCTACCCACTCATGATTGGATGAGACACCCCGGTTGGTAATCTGTCTTATGGGGTGTGTGTGCTGACACCGTCTCTCTATTGGCCCTTTCACTAGTCACATGGTTGGTTGACTGTGTTAATGTTTTCATGATTTAATATCTTTACTATTTTTGTTCTGCGTACATCCTTAATATGTATCCTATATATTATATTGTTACTATTTTATATCATTTTTATTTATGTTTTATATTCGTTTCGCCTTTATTAACTATGTCACTGACAATTTTAATCTGTACTATTAATATGGTTGTTTGTGGTGACTATAATTGTTTAGGTCCATATTGATGGGTAGAGCCACCGCACACCCCCTCTGAGGTAGTTTACAGCTCCTTCTCTGATTGGATGAGATAATCCTGTTTGCTTTAGCACCTGCGGTTGATGGGTGTGTGTTGGAGCCGATCTTTGATTGGATAACATAGTAGCTTTATAGAGCAAGATGTGTTAGTTATCTTTACAGCCTGATAAAAAGGCTATTTTGAGCTGAGAAACGCATTGCTGTGTGTTTTATAATAGACTTTTAATAAATGGTCTTTTAATTCTACACGCTTGCTCTATTATTCCCACGTATTGCACTCACTGCATTTATCCCTTTTTCTAACTGTTTAAATAAAGTATCTGAAGAAAATACAGTACTGTGGACATTTGGTCTAAGTTTATCCCTTGGGGTGACGGTCTGTACATCTATCGGAAATCGTTGGCTCACCATCCCCCTTCAAATTCCTCTGGTGGTACGCTGACAGTGGAGTATGCGGGATTCCTGCTGCTCGTTTGGACCGTCTGACTTGTTGTGACCACATCAGTGACGTTCTGGCATGTCTGTCGGGCGACCCATTATAGTCACGATCTGCTGTGTTCGGCACTCCGGTTGTGCCACTGCTCCTGTGAGTAGGTTTATATAGGGGGCCATCCTCTGCTGTCCTGTGTTTTTGCTGTCCTAGACGATATTGTTCTATTTTGGTGCCTCTCTTCTTCTGTCTTCTACAGGGCTCATCATTACGTCTGCCAATATTAAGAGTGCCGTCTTCACCTGGAGATCCGTCTACATTCTACACAAGCGCACCTCTCTAGGGCTTCTCGCTCTATTGTTATCTCTGACTGACATTTGGGAATGGACTCTATTAAAAAACAAATTTAGCTACAGTATCACTTTTATTAAGCTTATACATCAGGAAGACATATAAACAGACTATATAGACCTGGTTTTTATCTGTTGTCAAATTGCTACATTACGATTGAAATGCTATTGTTAGCGTGACGAGCGTAAACACGATCACGAGATCAAGGTGTTCTTTATGCTAAAATCCATATTACAAGTGGCTCACTGTTAAAATTACTGCAAATTTGTTTTGCACGAACTCAAGATAATTTATGCTCCATATATTTTCTATGGGTAGCTTTGAGTGATAATGTGCGCTCGTATTAAGGATGTGACACACAGCAAGTGGAGCAGCACGCAGCGTGTAGATGCGGCTGTGCGTGCTCAATGCGTCCTGCCTTTTCATCTCTGAACACTCTGCTGCATCAGGTCGCGTAGCTGAGCACTTAGAGATGAAATATTTTAACTTCAGAAGCGATGCGGTGCGAAGCAGCTGCTTCGCCTTGCGCCGCATCGCTTGCAGTGTGTCACAGCCTTTACAAGTTGAAAGTAAATGCGATCGCTCAAACGCAATAGAATTTACCACTCAAACTATTTAGGCAAAACTATTTAGGCAACCTGAAAGGTCATGTTAACAGTTTTTCCTGAGGAAACAGTTGCACTAAACTACACTATTAACCCCTAAACCACCACCCCCACATTGCAAACTACCCCTCTACACTATTTATCCCCTAAACCACCACACCACCACCGCAAAGTAACTTTTTACAAAATTACCCCTAAGCTACCACACTCCCCACCGCAAGGTAACCTTCAACACTATTACCCCTAAACCTCCACAACAAAGTAACTTTCTACACTATTAACCCTAAACTGTCACCCCCCCCACCGCAAAGTAACCGTCTACACTATTAACCCCTAAACTGCCACACACTACACCGCAAAGTAACCTTCAACACTATTACCCCTAAACCTCCACAACAAAGTAACTTTCTACACTATTACCCCTAAACTGCCACACACCACACCGCAAAGTAACCCACTAACATCTAAACCCCCTAACCTAACATCCCCTAAGTTACCCAAACACAGACTAACCATACCTATACAAAACAAAAACCTAACTACCTTTAAAAAAAATAAACAAATTACCTGAAAAAGTAAAAAAAAAAATAAGCTTACCTTTTTATTTGAGATTGTCTTGCACATGTGCAAAATAATAGAATGATTCATATTAGTCTTGAAATACTTGTGCAAAATGCCATATTGGCACATTATCAAGAGCTTTAAAGTGTTGACTTTGAAAAAGCAAAACTGATCTTGAAAAAGTGTTTAAAGTTTATTCAAAATGGATTGTGATCAGGGAAAACATTTTGGCCCCATAATAATAATAATAGTGTGATTGCTTTGAAAAGTAGAGGTTGAGACCAATGTATCAGGTGAGTCCTTTTTGGCTTGATTAGATTAAATATTAGATATAATATTTAGATATAAAAATGTAGGACTTTAGAATTAGGGATGGGCGAATGTGTTCATATTTGAATTTGAATGTTTGTTATTGTAGAAATTCGATTTACATAATCGAATGTTGATAAGAACTAATATTCTTAAAAATTCTATAATCGAATGCTATTTGCAGTTTTCGAATGTCACTTTCAAATTTAAATGTTCAGAATTAGATTGAAAGTCCACATCCGAAATTTCGAATTTAACATTCAATTTAACAAATACTATTCAAAAGTTCAATAATTCATGTGGTAGGGAATTTAGTAAATTGATACATAATAGATACAAATATATCAATCCAAATGTTTCTATTTTGAATATTACATTTAAAGAAAGCATTATAAATACTATTACAAATATATCAATTTGAATTTTCTCTTGTTAAGTGTATCCAGTCCACGGATCATCCATTACTTATGGGATATTCTCCTTCCCAACAGGAAGTTGCAAGAGGATCACCCACAGCAGAGCTGCTATATAGCTCCTCCCCTAACTGTCATATCCAGTCATTCTCTTGCAAGCCTCAACCAAGATGGAGGTCGTAAGAGGACTGTGGTGTTTTATACTTAGTTTATTCTTCAATCCAAATTTTGTTATTTTTAAATGGTGCCGGAGTATACTGTTTATCTCAGGCAGTATTTACAAGAAGAATCTGCCTGCGTTTTCTATGATCTTAGCAGAAGTAACTAAGATCCATGGCTGTTCTCACATATTCTGAGGAGTGAGGTAACTTCAGAGAGAAAATGGCGTGCAGGTTTTCCTGCAATAAGGTATGTGCAGTTAATATTTTTCTAGGGATAGAATTTGCTAGAAAATGCTGCTGATACCGAAGTAATGTAAGTAAAGCCTTAAATGCAGTGATAGCTACTGGTATCAGGCTTATTAACAGAGATACATACTCTTATAAAAATGTAATATAAAACGTTTGCTGGCATGTTTAATCGTTTTTATATGTATTTGGTGATAAAACTTATTGGGGCCTAGTTTTTTTCCACATGGCTGGCTTGAATTTGGCCTAGTAACAGTTTTCCTTAGGCTTTCCACTGTTGTAATATGAGTGGGAGGGGTCTTTTTTTAGTGCTTTCTGTGCAGCTAAAAATACTGACAGAGACATTCAGTTTCCCTCTGCATGATCCAGGACATCTCTGGAGGGCTCAAAGGGCTTCAAAGTTGTTTTTGAGGGAGGTAAAAAGCCACAGTAGAGCTGTGGCAGTTGTTGTGATTGTTTTAAAAAAAAGTTTTTGTCTTTTATTATTCCAGTTTGGGTATTAAGGGGTTAATCATCCATTTGCAAATGGGTGCAATGCTCTGCTAACTTGTTACATACACTGTAAAAATTTTGTTAGTGTAACTGCCTTTTTTCACTGTTATTTCAAATTTTGACAAAATTTGTGTTTCTTAAAGGTGCAGTAACGTTTTTTATATTGCTTGTAAACTTGTTAAAGTGTTTTCCAAGCTTGCTAGTCTCATTGCTAGTCTGTTTAAACATGTCTGACACAGAGGAAACTACTTGTTCATTATGTTTGAAAGCTATGGTGGAGCCCCATAGGAGAATGTGTACTAAATGTATTGATTTCACCTTAAACAGTAAAGATCAGTCTTTAACTATAAAAGAAATATCACCAGAAGATTCTGACGAGGGGGAAGTTATGCCGACTAACTCTCCTCACGTGTCAGACCCTTCGCCTCACGCTCAGGGGATGCACGCTAATATGGCGCCAATTACATCAGGGACGCCCATAGTGATTACCTTGCAGGACATGGCTGCAATCATGAATAATACCCTGTCAGAGGTATTATCCAGGTTGCCTGAATTAAGAGGCAAGCGCGATTGCTCTGGGGTTTGGAGAAATACAGAGCGTGCAGATGCTGTATGGGCCATGTCTGATACTGCGTCACAATATGCAGATCATGAGGACGGAGAGGTTCAGTCTGTGGGTGACATCCCTGATTCGGGGAAACCTGATTCAGAGATTTCTAATTTTAAATTTAAGCTTGAGAACCTCCGTGTGTTGCTTGGGGAGGTATTAGCTGCTCTGAATGACTGTAACACAGTTGCAGTACCAGAGAAATTGTGTAGGCTGGATAAATACTATGCGGTACCGGTGTGTACTGATGTTTTTCCTATACCTAAAAGGCTTACAGAAATTATTAGCAAGGAGTGGGATAGACCGGGGGTGCCTTTTTCCCCACCTCCTATATTTAGAAAAATGTTTCCAATAGACGCCACTACACAGGACTTATGGCAGACGGTCCCTAAGGTTGAGGGAGCAGTTTCTACTTTAGCAAAGCGTACTACTATCCCGGTTGAGGACAGTTGTGCTTTTTCAGATCCAATGGATATAAAATTAGAGGGTTACCTTAAGAAAATGTTTATTCAACAAGGTTTTATTTTACAGCCCCTTGCATGCATTGCGCCTGTCACGGCCGCGGCGGCATTCTGGTTTGAGGCCCTGGAAGAGGCCATCCATACAGCTCCATTGACTGAAATTATTGACAAGCTTAGAACACTTAAGCACGGGAGGTGACGTAGCTACAGCCTGGGAGGTGTATAGGCAGCTAGCCAATTGCAGCCCTAAAAAGCCGGTCTGGAGAAATGTACTTGTGGCGGGGTGCCAGCTGAAGGAAGCCGAGCAGACTTCATAGAATCCAGGTTCAAAGATTAGCAGCACTCCAAGGAGGTAGAGTAAAACCACAGTCTTTATTCTTACAAAGTTAAAAGCGAAAAAATTACACAAATAGTGCAGCACAGCACAGCACAGCACGTCAGCAAAAAAGGTTCACAAGGAAAGGGAGCAGAGTCCTGACATGTTTCATGCTATTCAGCACTTAATCATAGGATGATTCCCCACCTGTGTGATGCACCATTTAACTGGCTCTCAGCCAATCAAAGTTTCCAGAGTTATACACACCCTCAAAACAGAGAAAACTAATATGAATGGTGCATCAAAAAGGAAAACAAAAATAACATAACAATGATTAAAAAAATAAAACAAATATAAAAACAATTGTTTGTAGAATGAAAAAACATTGTTGTTAGTTCCCATTATTACACCTTAAATATATGTTCCAATATAATTGTTGTATAGCTCTTCACAAATATTTGTTTTCACATATTTTTTAAACCATAGTGTGTGTCAATAATAGGTACTTAGTTTACACCAGGGGTGTCCAAACTTTGCTCTCCAGAGGTTTTGGAACTACATTTCCCATGATGCTCAGCTAGATAAAATGCTGGCTGAGCATCATCGGAAATGTAGTTCCAAAACCTCTGGAGAGCAAAGTTTGGACACCCCTGGTTTACACAATTCTACAACTAGCCTCACACTCAATTTATTTATTTTGATCATGTTTAAGCTTAAATCATCCATTGATGTCATGGTTATCACTTATAATAATCAATAAAATGATTCGCATTATAATCATCTTTCTAAATATCAAAACGAGAAAAAGGTGTTAAATCACACATGTTTCAAAATCATATTTATTGATAATTATAAGTGAATTTGATGTGTATTACAAAAAAGAAATTAGAAGAAAAATTTAGAACACTTAAGCTAGCTAACTCATTTGTTTCTGATGCCATTGTTCATTTGACTAAACTAACGGCTAAGAATTACGGATTCGCCATCCAAGCGCGTAGGGTGCTATGGCTCAAATCCTGGTCAGCTGACGTGATTTCGAAGTCTAAATTTCTCAACATTCCTTTCAAGGGGCAGACCTTATTCGGGCCTGGTTTGAAGGAAATTATTGCTGACATTACTGGAGGTAAGGGTCACACCCTTCCTCAGGACAGGGCCAAAGCAAAGGCCAAACAGTCTAATTTTCGTGCCTTTCGAAATTTCAAGGCAGGTGCAGCATCAACTTCCTCCGCTTCAAAACAAGAGGGAACTTTTGCTTAATCTAAGCAGGCCTGGAAACCTAACCAGTCCTGGAACAAAGGCAAGCAGGCCAGAAAGCCTGCTGCTGCCTCTAAGACAGCATGAAGGAATGGCCCCCTATCCGGCGACGGATCTAGTAGGGGGCAGACTTTCTCTCTTCGCCCAGGCGTGGGCAAGAGATGTTCAGGATCCCTGGGCGTTGGAGATCATATCTCAGGGATATCTTCTGGACTTCAAAGCTTCCCCTCCACAAGGGAGATTTCATCTTTCAAGGCTATCTGCAAATCAGATAAAGAAAGAGGCATTCCTACGCTGTGTGCAAGACCTCCTAGTTATGGGAGTGATCCATCCAGTTCCGCGGACGGAACAAGGACAGGGTTTTTATTCTAATCTGTTTGTGGTTCCCAAAAAAGAGGGAACCTTCAGACCAATTTTGGATCTAAAGATCTTAAACAAATTCCTCAGAGTTCCATCTTTCAAAATGCAAACTATTCGGACCATCCTACCCATGATCCAAGAAGGTCAGTACATGACCACAGTGGACTTAAAGGATGCCTACCTTCACATACCGATTCACAAAGATCATCATTGGTTTCTAAGGTTTGCCTTTCTAGACAGGCATTACCAATTTGTAGCTCTTCCCTTCGGGTTGGCTACAGCCCCGAGAATCTTTACAAAGGTTCTGGGCTCACTTCTGGCGGTTCTAAGACCGCGAGGCATAGTGGTGGCTCCGTATCTAGACGACATCCTGATGCAGGCGTCAAGCTTTCAAGTTGCCAAGTCTCATACAGAGATAGTTCTGGCATTTCTGAGGTAGCACGGGTGGAAAGTGAACGAGGAAAAGAGTTCTCTATCCCCACTCACAAGAGTCTCCTTCTTAGGGACTCTTATAGATTCTGTAGAAATGAAAATTTACCTGACGGAGTCCAGGTTATCAAAACTTCTAAATGCTTGCCGTGTTCTTCACTCCATTCCGCGCCCTTCGGTAGCTCAGTGTATGGAGGTAATCGGCTTAATGGTAGCGGCAATGGACATAGTGCCATTTGCGCGCCTTCATCTCAGACCGCTGCAATTATGCATGCTGAGTCAGTGGAATGGGGATTACACAGATTTGTCCCCTCTGCTAAATCTGGATCAAGAGACCAGAGATTCTCTTCTCTGGTGGTTGTCTCGGGTACACCTGTCCAAGGGTATGACCATTCGCAGGCCAGATTGGACAATTGTAACAACAGATGCCAGCCTTCTAGGTTGGGGTGCAGTCTGGAATTCCCTTAAGGCACAGGGATCGTGGACTCAGGAGGAGAAACTCCTTCCAATAAATATTCTGGAGTTAAGAGCAATATTCAATGCTCTTCTGGCTTGGCCTCAGTTAGCAACACTGAGGTTCATCAGATTTCAGTCAGACAACATCACGACTGTGGCTTACATGAACCATCAAGGGGGAACCAGGAGTTCCCTAGCGATGTTAGAAGTCTCAAAAATAATTCGCTGGGCAGAGTACCAATCTTGCCACCTGTCAGCAATCCATATACCAGGCGTGGAGAACTGGGAGGCGGATTTTCTATGTCGACAGACTTTCCATCCGGGTGAGTGGGAACTCCATCCGGAGGTGTTTGCTCAGTTGATTCATCGTTGGGGCAAACCAGAGTTGGATCTCATGGCGTCTCGCCAGAACGCCAAGCTTCCTTGTTACGGATCCAGGTCCAGGGACCCAGAAGCAACGCTGATAGATGCTCTAGCAGCGCCTTGGTTCTTCAACCTGGCTTATGTGTTTCCACCGTTTCCTCTGCTCCCTCGACTGATTGCCAAAATCAAACAGGAGAGAGCATTGGTGATTCTGATAGCACCTGAGTGGCCACGCAGGACTTGGTATGCAGACCTAGTGGACATGTCATCCTTTCCACCATGGACTCTGCCTCTAAGACAGGACCTTCTGATACAAGGTCCTTTCAATCATCCAAATCTAATTTCTCTGAGACTGACTGCATGGAGATTGAACGCTTGATTCTATCAAAACGTGGCTTCTCCGAGTCAGTCATTGATACTTTAATACAGGCACGAAAGCCTGTTACCAGGAAAATCTACCTCAAGATATGGAGTAAATATCTTTATTGGTGTGAATCCAAGAATTACTCATGGAGTAAGGTTAAGATTCCTAGAATATTGTCTTTTCTCCAAGAGGGCTTGGACAAAGGATTATCAGCTAGTTCCTTAAAGGGACAGATTTCTGCTCTGTCTATTCTTTTGGACAAGCGTCTGGCAGAGGTTCCAGACGTCCAGGCATTTTGCCAGGCTTTGGTTAGAATTAAGCCTGTGTTTAAACCTGTTGCTCCCCCGTGGAGCTTAAACTTGGTTCTTAAAGTTCTTCACGGAGTTCAGTTTGAACCCCTTCATTCCATTGATATTAAACTTTTATCTTGGAAAGTTCTGTTTTTGATGGCTATTTCCTCGGCTCGGAGAGTCTCTGAGCTATCTGCCTTACAATGTGATTCTCCTTATCTGATTTTTCATGCAGATAAGGTAGTCCTGCGTACCAAAACTGGGTTTTTACCTAAGGTGGTTTCTAACAAGAATATCAATCAAGAGATTGTTGTTCCATCATTGTGTCCTAATCCTTCTTCAAAGAAGGAACGTCTTTTCCATAATCTGGACGTAGTCCATGCCTTGAAGTTTTACTTACAGGCTACTAAAGATTTTCGCCAAACATCTAACCTGTTTGTTGTTTACTCTGGACAGAGGAGAGGTCAGAAGGCCTCGGTAACCTCTCTTTCTTTTTGGCTTTGGAGTATAATACGTTTAGCCTATGAGACTGCTGGACAGCAGCCCCCTGAAAGGATTACAGCTCATTCTACTAGAGCTGTGGCTTCCACCTGGGCCTTTAAAAATGAGGCCTCTGTTGAACAGATTTGCAAGGCCGCGACTTGGTCTTCGCTTCACACTTTTTCCAAATTTTCCAAATTTGATACTTTTGCTTCTTCGGAGGCGGTTTTTGGGAGAAAGGTTCTTCAGGCAGTGGTTCCTCCCGCTTAATCCTGCCTTGTCCCTCCCATCATCCGTGTACTTTAGCTTTGGTATGGGTATCCCATAAGTAATGGATGATCCGTGGACTGGATACACTTAACAAGAGAAAACATAATTTATGCTTACCTGATAAATGTATTTCTCTTGTAGTATATCCAGTCCACGGCCCGCCCTGTCCTTTTAAGGCAGGTCTAAATTTTAATTAAACTACAGTCACCACTGCACCCTGTGGTTTCTCCTTTCTCTGTTTGTTTTCGGTCGAATGACTGGATATGACAGTTAGGGGAGGAGCTATATAGCAGCTCTGCTGTGGGTGATCCTCTTGCAACTTCCTGTTGGGAAGGAGAATATCCCATAAGTAATGGATGATCCATGGACTGAACACACTACAAGAGAAATAAATTTATCAGGTAAGCATAAATTATGTTTTTCGAATTTGAATATTGCATAAATCGATTCTAATTATTTAAAAAAAATGTAATCAAATATTTAATTTAAAGAAAGCCTTAAAAAAACTATTACATTAAACGAATGTAAAAATGTGTTCAAATTCATATAATTTTTCCAATGAAAGAAACTGCCACAACTTCACTGCTTGAAATTGCGCAATTCATAAAGATTTATACCTGACCACCTTTAGAGCAGCTCAATGTAGTTGATTCCATTTCATGTTGCATAGAACGACTTCCACTGTACGGGATATCAGCATCACAATGCATTACAAAACAAACTAATTAAAACAACAAAACACACCTTATATAAAACAGTTTAACATACGCAGAAAAAAAAAAACTTGAAAAAAGTTCAAGAAAACAAAAACAAAAAAAAACAACAACTTGGCAAATTTGTCAGGTCTGCCATTGCAAGATGCAACTGTACACACTTTTTTTTTTTTTTAATCTTGCATGCTGAGTCACGGTTTATGTAAAAAATCCTGACCACTCCTTGAGAACACTATGGAACACCTCAGAATGCCCATAATGTGCCCTTTGCATCTGCAAGCTTGCTGGGACAAATTCTTATTTAACATAAAAAAGGCATACGCAGATTACACAGATTTACAGACCCACTTTTGCAAACGTGTTTCCAAAGTCTTGCAGTTGTGGACCGCTATTAATTATTGAGTTTAGGAGTTTCAACCACACCCATTGCTAGCAGGTACTCACAATCCATCACATAGCCATGAAATCTCCATAGACAAACAATGGTTCATACTGTAGTGCTCAGTGACTTTCATAGGATGCCACCTCTGTCATACGTCAGTTTGTGAAATGTCTGCCCTACTAGAAATATGCTGGTCACAATTCTATTACTGTGTAGTATAAGTATGTAGGAAAAGCAACAGCCTAGCCACAAAGTAGTATACCACAAAAACTCATAGAGCAGAGTTGCAGAGTACTGAAGCACGTAGCTTGTACAAATTGCCTACTACCTGTGACATCAACCTACTAGAAAGCATAGTGCCTACTGTAAAGTTTGGTGGAGGAGGCACAATGGTCTTGGGCTGTTTTTCAGACCTTGGTTTAGGTCCCTTGGTTTTAGTGAAGGGTCACCTCAATGCTACAGTTACAGAATACAAGACATTTTAGACAATTGAGCTTATAACTTTGTGACAGTAGTTTGGGTAAGGCACTTACTTGTTCCAGCATTAAAAAGCGAGTTCTATGAATACATGGTTTGTGCTGTGGAGGACCTGAGGTGGCCTGCACAGAGCCCTGACCTCAACCCTACTGAACACTTTTAGGATGAATTGGAGCACTGTTTGCCAGTCACACCTGGCAAATGCTCTTTTGGATGAATGGGCACAAATTCCAACAGACACTCATTTCAAAATCTTGTGAAAAGCCTTCCGAATGGAGTTTTTTGGAGACTAACTCCATATTAAAGCCTATATTTTTGGACTGGGATGTCCAACAAGTTCATATAGGTGTGATGGATGATCAGGGGTCTACATACTTTTAGCCATATAGTCTATCATGCATTGCACCATTTAACACAACTATGTATTTAATGGCTGAGATGTCCACTGGTGGTTGGCTAGAAAAGAGACTAAACAAACTTCATTTAACCAATGAGGCCCCTTTTACAACATAGTGAACATCCTTGATTTTAGCCCATTGTGAAAAACATCAAGCCAGTGTTTAATTTCAAGTGAATTAATAACATCGTAAATATAATAGAAATGTGACTGTCCAATTATTTCAATGGTTTCAAGAAAGTACAATAAAAGGACAAATAATTCTGAGATTTAAAAATAAAGAGGGAAAATTATTATGTCTGAACATGTCAGGATGATGGGAAATGTGAGGAATTTGTGCTTTAAGGCTGAGGTTAAAGTGTCCTTAAACAGATTGAAAGTAAAACTGTTTTGGCCACATTAGTCACAGATACAAATCTACCCTGAGTATTACAGTGTGACACTCTAGACCCGGAGGTGTAGTGCAGATTAGTGAGAAATGTCCCTTACTCACCTTCATCTACTATAATTCTAATA
The DNA here is from genome assembly GCF_027579735.1 of Bombina bombina. Taxonomy (NCBI): domain Eukaryota; kingdom Metazoa; phylum Chordata; class Amphibia; order Anura; family Bombinatoridae; genus Bombina; species Bombina bombina. Next base: position 1,226,175,449 of record NC_069501.1, read on the forward strand.
TACTTGTAGTATAAAGTAAAAGGTCTAAAAAAAATGCCAGGGATAAAGTTGTGGTTGACGTGACAATAAACAAGAGATTAGATGGCCAAAGTGCTCCTTATCAGCTGTCACATTCTCTGCTTCTGTTTGTCCTACATAGCTTTAAATGCACAGTAGTGTAATTATAGCCTACACAATCCACAAACAAAACAATGAGGGGTGCCATTTATTTCAATGTGTATTTTATTTACTAATGTAATCTTTCTAGATACACACAAACAAATAACACTCAATAGGGAGGGGGGTGCTGTCCTCACTGTAAAGCTGTAAATCTGGAGCATAACTAGTGTTAAATTATCTGTTGAAAAGGAACTTGAGTATTTCCATTAGCACTGTTATTTTAACCCTTTGTATTTTACCATTTTCTCTAGCATCCAAGGGGTTAATTTACTGGTGAAGGGGAGGTATAGCATAAGTTTATCAGACTGGTCATTGTTAAACGGAGAGTAATTTAAAATGTGTAATTATGTGTAGTAAAAATGTTTTTTATTATTATGTATTTACCCCTGTTTTCCCTGTCAGTTCCAAACAGAAAGCTACAGAAAAAAATTGTATAATTACAAAGTATTTACTGACCCTTTAAACACTAATTTTAGGAAGCTTTGTGTATTTTAGCGGTATTAAAGGAACATGAAACCCAATCTTTTTCTTTTATGATTCAGATTGAGCATGTGATTTTAAACAACATTCTAGTTTCTATTATCAATGTGTCTTCATTCTATTGGTATCTTTTGTTGAAAAGCAGGGACTTATGCTTAGGAACCAGCCTATTTCTGGAGAAGTTGTTTTGCAAGAATGTTATCCATTTGTGAGAATACTGGAGAGCAGCACTATTTCCTGACATGTAGTGTCCCAGTTGCCTACCTAGGTATTTCTTCAACACCAAATATAATAGGAACGAAGCAAAATTGATAATAGAAGTAAATAGGAAAAAATTTTAAATGGTAAAATCTGAATCACAAAATACTTTCTTTTTTATGGTTTAATATCCCTTTAATTAGAAAATGCTTTTCCCTATGTCTGAACAGTAGATTCTACAAAGCTATAGAAAAAAGTAATGTAGCAATCTTTATGAAAACTTGGCTTTAGAATAACTTTTATTATCTAGCAGGTGTTATTTTTTTTAACAAAAATTTGGTGAACAAACAAGCACTGTTACTTATTTTGATAAGTTCTGAGCATGTGTGAAAGAAACAAAACTCTAAAAGAGATTACTGAAGACGCATCCAGCAGCATTTGTGAATAGTAAGATACTGGAGGACAGTGAGTATCTGCAGCGATTAACTAAAGGTACTTCCTGATGCTATATGTATATGGAAGGGCACACTACACAAACACTGTTATGGGGCTGCTGTTTTTCATGGGTGGTAATTACCATTTTTTGAGAGTCAGAGGTAGAGAGGGGTGTAGAAATGAGCAATGGCAATGTCTGTAGGTGCCTCACCCCTCCTATCTGTCAGTTAAAGTGAGAGTCTACACCAGAATTGTTATTGTTTAAAAGATAAGATAATCTCTTTCACCTAGATTACAAGTCTTGCGTTAGCCTTAAAAAGCAGCGTTGAGAGGTCCCAACGCTGCTTTTAAACGCCCGCTGGTATTACGAGTCTGGCAGGTACAGGTGTACTGCTCACTTTATTTCCGCGACTCGAGCATACCGCAAATCCACTTACGTAAATTGTGTATCCTATCTTTTCAATGGGATTTTCCTAACACTGGTATTACAAGTCTTGGAAAAAGTGAGCGCACAGCCTCTCCTGTCAAGACTGATACCGCATTTAAAAATCAGTAGTTAAGAGTTTTATGGGCTAACGCCGTAACATAAGACTCTTAAAGGGACACTGTACCCAAATTTTTTCTTTTGTAATTCAGAAAGAGCATGCAATTTTAAGCAACTTTCTAATTTACTCCTATTATCAATTTTTCTTCGTTCTCTTGCTATCATTATTTGAAGCTTTTTTTTTTTTTCAGTACTCTGGACAGCACTCTTTTATTGGTGGATGAATGTATCCACCAATAAGCAAGGACAACCCAGGTTGTTCACCAAAAATGGGCCGGCATCTAAACTTACATTCTTGCATTTCAAATAAAGATACCAAGAGAATGAAGAAAATTTGATAATAAGAGTAAATTAGAAAGTTGCTTAAAATTTCATGCTCAATCTGTATCACGAAAGAAAAATTTTGGGTACAGTGTCCCTTTAACTAAAGTGCTAAAAAGTACACTAACACCCATAAACTACCTATTAACCCCTAAACCGAGGCCCCCCCATATCACAAACACTATATTAAAATTTTTAACCCCTAATCTGCCTAACCGGACATCGCTGCCACTTCAATAAATGTGTTAACCCCTAAACCTCCGCACTCCCGCCTAGCAAACACTAGTTAAATATTATTAACCCCTAATCTGCCATCCCTAACATCTCCGACACCTACCTACATTTATTAACTCCTAATCTGCCAACCCCAACGTCGCAGCCTCTATATTAAAGGGACAGTCAAGTTAAAAAAAAACTTTAATTTTTCAAATATGGCATGTAATTTTAAACAACTTTCCAATTTACTTTTATCAACAATTTTGCTTTGTTCTCTTGGTATTCTAGTTTAAAGCAAACCTAGGAAGGTGCATATGATCATTTCTAAGTCCTTGAAGACTGCCTCTATTTTATTTACTTTTCGCAGCAGGGGAGAGCAAGCTCATGTGGGCCACATAGATAGCATTGTGATCACGCCCGTGGCTAGTGGCAGACACTGCACTAATTGGCTAAAATGCAAGTCAATAGATAATAACTAAAAGTCATGTGATTAGGGGCGGTCAGAAGATGCTTAGATACAAGTTAGTCACAGAAATAAAAAGTGTATTAATATAACAGTGTTGGTTTTGCAAAACTGGGGAATGGGTAATAAAGGGATTATCTATCTTATTAAACAACAAAAATGCTGGTGTTGACTGTCCCTTTAAATTTATTAACCCCAAAATCTAAGTCTAACCCTAACCCTAACACCCCCCTAACTTAAATATTATTTAAATAAATCGAAATAAAATTACTACAATTAAATAAATTATTCCTATTTAAAACGAAATACTTACCTATAAAATAAACCCTAAAATAGCTACAATATAACTAATAGTTACATTTGTATCTAGCTTAGGGTTTATTTTTATTTTACAGGCAACTTTGTATTTATTTTAACTAGGTAGAATAGTTATTAAATAGTTATTAACTATTTAATAGCTACCTAGTTAAAATAAAGACAAATATACCTGTAAAATAAAACCTAACCTAAGTTACAATTACACCTAACACTACACTATAATTAAATAAATTAACTAAATTAACTACAATTAATTACAATTAAATTAAATTAACTAAATTACGGGGAAAAAAACACTAAATTACAGAAAATAATAAAATAATTACAAGTTTTTTAAACTAATTACACCTAATCTAATCCCCCTAATAAAATAAAAAAGCCCTCCAAAATAATAAAAATCCCTACCCTATACTAAATTACAAATAGCCCTTAAAAGGGCTTTTTGCGGGGCATTGCCCCAAAGTAATCAGCTCTTTTACCTGTAAAAAAAAAGACAATATCCCCCCCAACATTACAACCCACCACCCACACACCCAACCCTACTCTAAAACCCACCCAATCCCCCTTAATAAAACCTAACACTATCCCCTTGAAGATCACCCTACCTTGAGACGTCTTCACCCAACCGGGCAGAAGTGGTCTTCCAGACGGTCCGAAGTCTTCATCCTATCACATTCTATTGGCTGTTCCAATCAGCCAATAGTATGCAAGCTCAATTCTATTGGCTGTTCTAATCAGCCAATAGCATTTTTTCTACCTTAATTCCGATTGGCTGATAGAATTCTAGCAGCCAATCGGAATTGAAGGGACGCCATCTTGGATGACGTCATTTAAAGGACCCGTCATTGTTCCATTCTCCGTCGAAAGAAGAGGATGCTCCGTGTCAGATGTCTTGAAGATGGACCCACTCCGCTCCGGATGGATGAAGATAGAACATGCCGCCTGGAGGAAGACTTCTGGCCATCTGGAGGACCTCTTCTGCCCGGATAGGATGAAGACTTCGGACCGTCTGGAGGACCACTTCTGCCCGGGTTGGGTGAAGACGTCTCACGGTAGGGTGATCTTCAAGGGGGTAGTGTTAGGTTTTATTAATGGGGGATTGGGTGGGTTTTAGAGTAGGGTTGGGTGTGTGGGTGGTTTGTAATGTTGGGGGGGGGTATTGTCTTTTTTTTTACAGGTAAAAGAGCTGATTACTTTGGAGCAATGCCCCGCAAAAAGTCCTTTTAAGGGCTATTTGTAATTTAGTATAGGGTAGGGAATTTTATTATTTTGGGGGGCTTTTTTATTTTATTAGGGGGATTAGATTAGGTGTAATTAGTTTAAAAACTTGTAATTATTTTATTATTTTCTTTAATTTAGTGTTTGTTTTTCGTAATTTAGTTTATTTAATTTAATTGTAATTTATTGTAGTTAATTTAGGTAATGTATTTAATTATAGTGTAGTGTTAGGTGTAATTGTAACTTAGGTTAGGATTTATTTTACAGGTATATTTGTATTTATTTTTAACTAGGAAGTTATTAAATAGTTAATAACTATTTAATAACTATTGTACCTAGTTAAAATAAAAACAAAGTTGCCTGTAAAATAAAAATAAATCCTAAGATAGCTACAATGTAACTATGAGTTATATTGTAGCTATATTATGGTTTATTTTATAGGTAAGTATTTAGTTTTAAATAGGTAAAATTTATTTAATGCTAGGAATATTTATTTAGATTAATTTAAATTATATTTAAGTTAGGGGGGGTTAGGGTTAGGGTTAGACTTAGGTTTAGGGGTTAATTAATTTATTATAGTGGCGGCGACATTGGGGCGGCAGATTAGGGGTTAATAATTGTAGGTAGGTTGCGACGACATTGGGGGTGACAGAATAGGGGTTAATAACTATAATGTAGGAATCGGCGATGTTGGGGGCGACAGATTAGGGGTTCATAAGTATAATGTAGATGGCAGCGGTGTACGGAGCAGCAGATTAGGTGTTAATAATATAATGCAGGTGTTGGCGATGTCGGGGGCGGCAGATTAGGGGTTATAAGTGTAAGATTAGGGGTGTTTAGACTCGGGGTTCATGTTAGGATGTTAGGTGTAGACATAAAAAGTATTTCCACATAGGAATCAATGGGGCTGCATTAGGAGCTGAACGTTGCTTTTTTGCAGGTGTTAGACTTTTTTTCAGCCGAATCTGCCCCATTGATTCCTATGGGGAAATCGTGCACAAGCACGTTTTGCCAGCTTACCGCTACCGTAAGCAGTGCTGGTATTGAGGTGAGATGTGGAGCTGAATTCTGCTCTACGCTCACTTTTTTGCGGCTAATGCCTGGTTTCTTAAAACCCGTAATACCAGAGTTACTGTAGGTGAGCGGTAAGGAAAAACTGTGTGTTAGCACCGCACACCATTACCGACAAAAACTCGTAATCTAGCCATTTATTACCCATTCCCTAGTTTTGCATAACCAACACAGTTAGCTGTGATTACCTTGTATCTAAAAATCCACATGAAAAAGGTGCTAGAACAGCTCAAAATAACATCCTTTATTGAAAAAAATAAAAAGGTTATCAACGTGGGCAAGTACAACATACAAAATGATATGATACAAAAAGGACGCGTTTCGGGTTTCCCCGTACTCACAGATAGTGGGGGGAGGGTACTCAAAGTTAATTTATACCTTATTAAGACACTAGGCACCTGGTGAAAGCTAATTAAAAACATGAATACAAGTTTACAGCGTAATTAGAAATACAGAGACCCAAAACTAAAGACCACATAAGTATTTATAAGTATTTTTCATTGAACAAATGTGTAATAAAACTCCAGTGGGTTTTTTTCCCTATACCAAGGATTAAGTTACCCGATATTCTTAAAATTTAATTTAATTCAGATACAAAATTATTTTTGGATATACAAAGTGTAAATTACAGGGAGATACAAAATAACAGGAGGAAAATCATTCTTCAAAGGAGAGCGTGTTAACACGCCTACTGGATTATAAAAATAGTACATAAAAGGGCTTAAAATATGATAATCTCATAGTTAAAATATGTGATTATATCTAAGTGGCATCTTATACTCCAGCTCTTATTTCAGCCCAGTTGAGACGTATGGTTATTTTGCCCACCCATAGCACTATATACAGCGGAGTTTAACTATTGACAATCCTATTTATATAGGTAGTGTATCTTCACATGAAATGTCGCTGAGAGTAACAAATATACCTGTAATACCCATAATAGACTTATTTAGGTAAAATTTATAACATTGTATTTCAAATCAAATAAAAGGTTTATAAATTTTAGGTGATCTGTGCGGGTCTCAATTCTACTGTATTGAATTTATGTGGATATCTTGTGCAATCCGTAGGTCCGAATATATTCTCTATTTTCTATGTTATAGTGCATAAACATTTATTGGGCAGGACTTTGTTTCCATATTGACATAAGATGCGTATGTGGTCTTTAGTTTTGGGTGTCTGCATTTCTAATTACGCAGTAAACGTATATTCATGTTTTTAATTACCATTCACCAGGTGCCTAGTGTCTTAAAAAGGTATAAATGAACTTAGAGTACGCTCCCCTCACTATCTGTAAGTACGGGGAAACCCAAAACGCGACCTTAGTCTGGGGAATCGGGATGTGTGTTGCTCTTTCTATTTTTTAATCATTTAGTATGTTGTACTTGCCCACGTTGATAACCTTTTTTTTTTAAATAAAGGATGATATTTTGAGCCGTTCTAGCACCTTTTTCTTGTGGATTTTTGGTTTACTTAACAGCTATTGGGCTCTTTAGCATCACTGGGTCTTGATCTGTATCCAGCGCCAGCAACCGGAAATAGAGGATCTGTTTTGGTCAGTCGGACCTTTAACACGCAGAGGGGCAGAGGAGCAACCGAGGAAAAGTTTGTCGGAGCGAGTAAAACACAGGAGATGTATTATCCTCATGGAGGTTCTGTGGCCGAATTAGCATAATGACATCGCCCATAGAAGATATGTGAGTGATTTATATGCTGATGTTACTGCTTTACTTTGCTATTTACCAGATTATTCTTAACATGTAGCATTGGGATTTCATATGCTTATATTATGCTCTGGGACACAGTTTAATTACAGTTAAAGTGTGGTTAGGCTAGTGCTGTTTGCACTGTGTTTGTCAAAAAAACGAAAGGGTTAACTGCGCAAAAAGGAAACTATTAAACCTGTGATGATAAAGAGGAAACTCCCAACCTCAATTGCTAAAGTGATTTAAATAGAATATATATGGACTCTGAAAAGAGACCACAAAATTCAAAAAACACAGGCGCTAAAACAGCTTAAAATAGACAATGAAAACGTGATTTTTAAACCATATAGTGCAATATATGCTTGCAAATAACAACACCCAGTGCGGACTGAAACAACAAAAGATGTGTGAACAACAAATGTGTATAAAATATATGTTTAATTACATAAGTGAAATGGAGATATTATAATATTAAAATATTTGTACATATAAAAGCGCTGATCAGGCGCAATGTTGAAGTGTAGCATACATTTTTACAATAATGTGATACAAAAAAATGATAATAGAACAACGTGAGAGGTTTAGTATTTTCCAGTATGCGATTCGATGCGATGATTTTTCCAAATAGCCCAGATTTTGAAGAAAGATTTGTGTCTTCAATGGGAGCTGGAACGAGATGAGGAAGACCAATAAACGACAGAAAAGGCAACAAAATAAAGTAAAAGTGTAAGTAAAAGTGAAAACCTTATTTTGTTGCCTTTTCTGTCGTTTATTGGTCTTCCTCATCTCGTTCCAGCTCCCATTGAAGACACAAATCTTTCTTCAAAATCTGGGCTATTTGGAAAAATCATCGCATCGAATCGCATACTGGAAAATACTAAACCTCTCACGTTGTTCTATTATCATTTTTTTGTATCACATTATTGTAAAAATGTATGCTACACTTCAACATTGCGCCTGATCAGCGCTTTTATATGTACAAATATTTTAATATTATAATATCTCCATTTCACTTATGTAATTAAACATATATTTTATACACATTTGTTGTTCACACATCTTTTGTTGTTTCAGTCCGCACTGGGTGTTGTTATTTGCAAGCATATATTGCACTATATGGTTTAAAAATCACGTTTTCATTGTCTATTTTAAGCTGTTTTAGCGCCTGTGTTTTTTTAATTTTGTGGTCTCTTTTCAGAGTCCATATATATTCTATTTAAATCACTTTTGCACTGTGTTTGTACATACGTTGTATCTAAGCCTCTGCAAACTGCCCCCTTATTTCAGTTCTTTTGACAGACATCCATTTTAGCCAATCAGTGCTGACTGCTAGGTAACTCCATGTGCGTGAGCACAATGTTATCTATATGACACACATGAACTAATACCCTCTAGTGGTGAAAAACTGTCAAAATGCATTCAGATAAGAGGTGGACTTCAAGGTCTATAAAATTATCATATGAGCCTACCTCAGTTTAGCTTTCAACTAAGAATACCAAGAGAACAAAACAAATTTGGTGATAAAAGTAAATCGTAAAGTTGTTTAAAATGACATGCCCTATCTGAGTCATGAAAGTATATTTTGGACTAGACTGTCCCTTTAAGACATATAAATCCATGATAAAGGCTGATGTGTGTATAGGAAACCCTACCCTATATGTGATGTCTGTAACTGTTATAGTCTGACGATCATTTACCATCCAGTATTGCAACAAGTGTTTTTGTGCTTAGATAGCAAGTTATGAGGATCATAAAACATTTTACTGTTTGGTTAAAGAATGTAAGTTTTTTATTTTCTATCAACAATTCCTTTAAATATATCATTAGTTATATTAACTTTAAAACTGATTATAAATACAAATAGGCAGACAGAAAGATAGATAGATAGTAGATAGATAGATGATAGATTAGATGATAGATGATAGATAGATAGATAGATAGATAGATGCTAGAAATTATTTTTAAACTAACACTACATGGTTGTGCACAACATACTTAGGATAAGAAAGTCTAGAAGGAAAAAATCTTTCAGAGGAATAATTTCATATATTAAATAGAGTAAAAGGGGGCAATCCATTAAATTACAATAGATTTGTTTTGTCTGTTTATAAAATACATCAGCTAAGTGTAAACATTTTCAAAATCTTGTTTCCTGAAACCCCATCTACCATTTGCCTCATTTGGAGGAGTCAATACGAATTTGTTACTGGAGAACACACAGCAAGCTGCAGTAACCATTTTAGCTTAAAATGATATATTTTGCAATTTCTTATCTCTTCCCCATGTTGGGACTAATGAGGGACCAATATGCAGCAGTGTTAGGCTTGTAAAGTCTGCAGTGTTTGGGACTAATGAGGGACCAATATGCATCAGTGTAAAGTCTGCAGTGTACACTTTCAGTCTTTGGAATTGGAAAGTCCTACAATTTAAGAGTTAAATTACATGAAAAGGGTGCAAAATAAATAATGAAAGGTTACTGCAAAGCTGTTTTAAAGGGATATTCCAGCAAAATTTTAAATGACATGGGTGCATTCAGGTATTGAACAGAAGCAATTTTGTAATATACATGCATTAGCAAAAATGCTTCTTATAAAAGCTATAGCTGTTTCAAACGTGTATTTAAGTATGCACCGTGCACCAGCATTTTAAGCAAATCACTTGCTCAGAGAGCCTAAGGTGATTGTACCATCTGGTCATGACTCTATTTGTTAATTGCTGTCATGATACAAGCCTCCCTGATGATCTGAGCAGCTGTATTATTTAAAATGTGGGTGCAGTGACAATATCCAGCTATGCTTCACATGCACGTGCAGAAAAAAATGTTAACACTAAAACAGTGACAACTTTTACTAGAAGCATTTTTGCCAATACATTTATATTGCAAATATGTTTCTGTTCAAAGATGTAATAAATCTATGTGCATTTAAATTTTGACTGGATTGTCCCTTTAATACGCATAGTTAAACATTTTATAATCCCAAGGTGCTTACTTTCTCTTTAAGGATAAAACAGAAAATGCAGAGTTGTAACCCAGTTATTCTATCCTGTATTGTGCATAGCAGTGTCACATACATTAACGGGAAAAAACAAATAAATTTAAATCGCTAGTTAAAGGGATACTGAACCCCAAATTTTTCTTTTGTGATTCAGATAGAGCATGCAATTTTAAGCAACTTTCTAATTTACTCCTATTATCAAATTTTCTTTGTTCTCTTGCTATCTTTATTTGAAAAATAAGGCATCTAAGCTTTTTTGGGGGGGTTCAGAACTCTGGACAGCACTTTTTTATTGGTGGATGAATTGTTCCACCAATCAGCAAGAACAACCCAGGTTGTTCACCAAAAATGGGCCGGCATCTAAACTTATATTTTTGCATTTCAAATAAAGATACCAAGAGAATGAAGAAAATTTGATAATAGGAGTGAATTAGAAAGTTGCTTAAAATTCCATGCTCTATTTGAATCACAAAAGAAAAAATTTGGGTTCAGTGTCCCTTTAAGGTGAGTCATGCAATAGTAAAAACACTGATCCCCTATACAGTATTAAAAACAAAACGCAGGTACATATACACAAAAAAGTGTGCAGGTACCACTGCGCTTACAAAGCTAAAAGAATTGCAGAGATAAAACAAATAAAAAATATATCTATTAAAACTGTCAACATAAATGTATGTTGACAGATTAAAAAGTATTTTTTTTATTTGTATTTAGCTTTTAAAGCGCAGTAGAACCTGCACACCTTTGTGTGCATTAAAGGGACAAAGATACCATAGTATTGGCATTTAAAGGGACATTCAAGTCAAAATTAAAACTTTCATGATTCAGATAGAGCATACAATTTTAAACAACTTTACAATTTACTTCCAACAATAAATTGTGCACACTTTTTATATTTAGAATGTTTGAGTCAATAGCTCCTACTGAGCATGTGCAAGAATTCACAGAATATACATACAGTCATGACCAAAAATATTAGCACCCCTGCATGATAGATAATGCACCACTTCGCCTAGAAAATTGTTGCAATTACAAATGTTTAGGAATTCTCATGTTTATTTATTTTGTTTGTATTGGTATTACACAAAAAAAGTGTAGAAAACAAAGCCAAATCTGACACATTCCACGCCAAATTTCAAAATTAGACTGGACAAAATTTTTGTCACCTTCGCAAAATTGTAAGAAATAATTGCATTCCAAGTTTGTGATGCTCCTGTAATTTGTAATTAAACTCACCTGTATCAATTAACAGGTGCTGACAATATAGAAATCACACCGGCAACCAGTTAAAATGGTGAAAAATGGACTCACCTTTCTGTTGTGTGTCTCTGTGTGCCACACTGAGCATGGAGAAGAGAAAGAGCAGCAAAGAATTGTCAGAGGATTTGAGAACAAAAATTGTGGAAAAGCATGGACAATCTCAAGGTTACAAGTCCATCTCCAGAGATTTTAATGTTCCTGTGTCCACTGTGCGCAACATTGTCAATAAGTTTACAGCCCATGGCACTGTAGCTAATCTCCCTGGATGTGGACAAAAGAGAATAATTGATCAAAGATTGCAAAAAAGGATTGTTTGAATGGTGGATAAAGAACCTTGATCAACTTCCAGACAAATTCAAGGTGACCATCAGGCACAGGGTAGAAAGATGTCATCTCGCACTATACGTCACCATCTGAATGAAAAGGGATGCTATGGTTGGAAACTCAGGTGGACCCCCACTGCTGACACAGAAACATAAAGAGGCCAGATTGGAGTTTGCTTTTTGGTAAAGCCCATCATTCTACCGTTTTTTAGAAAAAATAAATTAGGCTTTTAAAGGGACAGTCTAGGCCAAAATAAACTTTCATGATTCAGATAGAGCATGTAATTTTAAACAATTTTCCAATTTACTTTTATCACCAATTTTGCTTTGTTCTCTTGTATTTTTAGTTGAAAGCTTAACCTAGGAGGTTCATATGCTAATTTCTTAGACCTTGAAGCCCACCTCTTTCAGATTGCATTTTAACAGTTTTTCACTACTAGAGGGTGTTAGTTCACGTATTTCATATAGATAACACTGTGCTCGTGCACGTGAAAAAAGGGGCAGTTTGCAGAGGCTTAGATACAAGATAATCACAGAGGTTAAAAGTATATTATTATAACTGTGTTGGTTATGCAAAACTGGGGAATGGGTAATAAAGGGATTATCTATCTTTTAAAACAATAAAAATTCTGGTGTAGACTGTCCCTTTAAAGAAAAGAATACAGTCCCTACGGTCAAACATGGTGGAGGTTCACTGATGTTTTGGGTTGCTTTGCTGCTTCAAGCACTGGATGTCTTGACTGTGTGCATGACATTATAAAATCTGAAGACTACCAAAACATTCTTTGGTGCAATGTAGGGCCCAGTGTCAGAAAGTTGGGTCTCCGCCAGAGGTCATGAATCTTACAGCAGGACTATGACCCAAAGCACCCATCAAAAAGAACCCAGAAATGGTTTAAGACAAAGCACTGTAGAGTACTGAACTGGCCAGCAATGAGTCCAGATCTCAACCCCATAGAGCACCTGTGGAGAAATCTCAAAACAGAAGCTGGGAAAAGTAACCCTTCCAATATGAGAGACCTGGAGCATTTGGAGAAAGAAGAGTGGTCCAAAATTCCAGTAGAGAGGTGTAAGAAACGTATTGGTGGTTACAGGAAGCGATAGATTTTAGTTATTTTTTCCAAGAGGTGCGCTACCAAATATTAATTTGAAGTTGCCAATATTTTTGTCCAGTCCGTTTTTGGAGTTTTGTGTGGAATGTGTCAGATTTGGCTTTTTTCTCTCCACTTTTATGTGTCATACCAATACAAACAAAATAAATAAACATGAGAATGCCTAAACATTTGTAATTGCAATAATTTTCAGGGAGAATTGGGGCATTATCTGACAGAAATGCAGGGGTGCCAATATTTTTGGCGATGACTGCATGTGCATTTATGATTGGCTGATGGCTGTCACATGATACAGGAGGAGTGGAAATAGACATAAATTTGAAATTTGTCAGAAAAAAATCTACTACCCTTTTGAAGTTCAGACTAATTGTCTTTTTATCGTGTCTCTGCAGCTCGCCCTTAGAGAGTTTAAAGAAAGAAATTGCATGTATTTATTTGAACTGTTTGGAATGCGTGCTGGGGAAAATTATGATGAATTTCTCCACATGAAAAAAAGGAAGTTCTCCTGATTTATCATTTCAAACCCCTGTTTTGATAAGCAGTATTTTTTGCCCTCTTCAAGTAATCTTTTACATTTGCATTTTACATGGGGCAAATTTGCGCATTCGTTTTGGTGAGACTATGGGGCCTATTTATTAAAGGTCTTGCAGACCTGATCCGACAGTGCGGATCAGGTCCGCAAGACCTCGCTGAATGTGGAGAGCAATACGCTCTCCACATTCAACATTGTGCCAGCAGCTCACAAGAGCTGCTGGTGCAATGCCGCCCCCTGCTGACTCGCGGCCAATGGGCCGCCAGCAGGGAGCTGTCAATCAACCCGATCGTACTAGATCGGGTTGATTTCCGGCGATTCCTGTCCGCCTGCTCAGAGCAGGCGGACAGGGTTATGGAGCAGCGGTCTTTAGACCGCAGCTTCATAACTTGTGTTTCTGGCGAGTCTGAAGACTCGCCAGAAACACAATAATTTTTTTAATTAAATTTGTTATAATAATAATATAACACATTCAAATTTTTTATTGTTCCATATTAGGCATATGTATGTAGCCAAAGACAGACCTGCTAGAATCAGAAACACATGTGAACACGACACAAGCTCAAAGACATAATGATTTCTAATGCTGTTCTCCTCACGGAACTATATATGGAGAACTATAATGTGCGTATTTGTAGGAGAACTTTGCGTTCTCCAAAGGAGCAAAAAAATTATAACTGGTAACTGGGTATAATTCTAAGGCGGACTCTAGAAAATGTGACTAAAACTAGCAAATTTAACCCTTTTTTAAGCACACCGGTGCTCCTTGGGGAACGCCAACAGAGCGAGAGGAATGTATAGTCAGACTTGTCCAATTTTAGGCCCAATTTGCATTTTATAAATCAGAGAATTTAGTTGTATGGGGATTTATAGGCGTAATTTAGGAGAATTTCTTTGATAAATCCTGCTCTATGTATACTACCTAGCACGATGGAGATGACATCTGTGCAATAGCCATTCTTTATTTTTTATTCAAAATCGGCTAGATTTAGAGTTTTGCGGCCAAAGGGGTGCGTTAGCTACGCATGTTTTTTTTTCCCCGCACCTTTTAAATAACGCTGGTATTGAGAGTTCTCTGAAGGGCTATGTTAGGCTCCAAAAAGGGAGCGTTCAGGCATATTTACCGCCACTTCAACTCTCAATACCAGCGTTGCTTACGGTAGCGGCTAGCTTGAAAAACGTGCTCGTGCACGATTCCCCCATAGGAAACAATGGGGCAGTTTGGGCTGAAAAAAACCTAACACCTGCAAAAAAGCAGCGTTCAGCTCCTAACGCAGCCCCATTTTTTCCTATGGGGAAACAGTTTCTAAGTCTGCACCTAACACTCTAACATGTACCCCGAGTCTAAACACCCCTAACCTTACATGTCGCCGCTACCTTACCTACACTTATTAACCCCTAATCTGCCGACTGGACCTCGATGACACTATAATAAATGTATTAACCCCTAAACCGCCTCACTCCCACCTCGCAAACCCTATAATAAATTTTATTAACCCCTAATCTGCCCTTCCTAACATCTGCACCACCTAACTTCAAGTATTAACCCCTAATCTGCCGATCGGTCCTCGCCGCTACTCTAATAAATGTATTAACCCCTAAAGCTAAGTCTAACCCTAACCCTAACACCCCCCTAAGTTAAATATAATTTTATTCTAACAAAATAAATTAAATCTTATTAAAAAAATTAATCCTATTTAAAGCTAAATACTTACCTGTAAAATAAACCCTAATATAGCTACAATATAACTAATAATTACATTGTAGCTATTTTAGGATTTATATTTATTTTACAGGCAACTTTGTATTTATTTTAACCAGGTACAATAGCTATTAAATAGTTATTTAATATTTAATAGCTACCTAGTTAAAATAATTACAAAATTACCTGTAAAATAAATCCTAACCTAAGTTACAATTAAACCTAACACTACACTATCAATAAATTAATTGACTAAACTACCTACAATTACCTACAATTAAATCAACTAAACTAAATTACAAAAAAACCCCACTAAATTACAAAAAATAAAAAAAGATTACAAGAATCTTAAACTAATTACACCTACTCTAAGCCCCCTAAAAAAATAACAAAAAACCCCCAAAATAAAAAAATGCCCTACCCTAATCTAAAATAAAAAGTTAACAGCTCTATTACCTTACCAGCCCTTAAAAGAGCTTTTTGCGGGGCATGCCCCAAAGAAATCAGCTCTTTTGGCTGTAAAAAAAACATACAATACCCCCCCAACATTACAACCCACCACCCACATACCCCTAATCTAACCCACCCAAACCCCCCTTAAAAAACCTAACACTAAGCCACTGAAGATCTTCCTACCTGGTCTTCATCCAGCCGGGTACCATCCGATCCGTCAAGAAGAGGGTCCGAAGTCTTTATCCTATCCGGCCAGAAGAGGTCCTCCAGAGGGTCGGAAGTCTTCATCCAGGCGGCATCTTCTATCTTCTTCCATCCGGAGTGGAGCGGGTCCATCTTGAAGCAGCCGGCGCGGATCCATCCTCTTCTAACGACGTCCTAACACCGAATGAAGGTTCCTTTAAATGACGTCATCCAAGATGGTGTCCCTCGAATTTGATTGGCTGATAGGATTCTATCAGCCAATCGGAATTAAGGTAGGAAAAATCTGATTGGCTGATTGAATCAGCCAATCAGATTCAAGTTCAATTGGATCTTAAATTGAGCTTGCATTCTATTGGCTGATAGGAACAGCCAATAGAATGCAAGCTCAGACTTCCGGAAGAGGCGGAGCAAGCAGGACGCTTGCAGCTTGGCGCTTCTCCCCCGAGCTTGTACACCAGCTCCTCAGGTGCAGTGATCCTTGGCCGCTACATACAGGCGACCCGGATAGCAGATAGACTGCAGGAGCAGTCAGCACCTGGAAGTCAGCCATAAGCGAGGCTTCTATGACTGAAGCAACTTCATTGCTCACTCTCACATAAGAAACGGAGTACCTAATCTAACTAAGTAAGTGGACGGAAGAGCCTTACCCACAGCGTGCAGGCTGTAGAGACAGCAACCGGCCGGGAGCGCGAGGAAACAGTACCCTGCAAGTTTCGGCAGGGAGCGGATCCTGAAGCAGCGCTGTGGGCCCTGGTAAAAATCCTATCAAGCTCCCACCCCCCCCCCCCTCTAGAGGATATCGTGGTGTTGCTGAGAGGTGTGCCTGACCTCACAAGGTGAGGGGATAGTTAACGGAGTTCCTCTGGGCAGCGGATACATACGGATACATACCGGATATTCTGCGGTCACTAAGGTACTATGTAAAATTACTAAAGCTGAGTAAAAGCAAAGTGGCAGAGTGGAGGGGGGGGGGAGAAGAGTCGTTATACAGCACCCTTGAGCAAAGCCCTTACAAGGGAAGCGAGCAAGACAGGGATAAAGAGGAATAAAGGTTGAGGAAATTATTCTTTATCTGTGCAGCTGGGAAAGGTGCTTATCTGTTTTTTTTACTGTGGAGCTAGAAAGCGACATCATTACAAACACCAAGCTAGTGGCACTAAATATGCCATGACATACTCCCATAACCCTTACGGGTAGGAGTATAAAGCAGAGCTCCCATAACCTGCGGGTAGGAGCTAAGAAAGCAGAGAGTCATAAGAGTCATAAAATTTTTCACACCCTCCATGCCGATATCAAGAGGAAGATTATAAGTTAACGGCCTCTATGGACTGCCGGTGTTACCTTTGACTGTTACAATAGAAAGAAGCAGGACCAGGAGAAGTCATAGGCCTTGGTAGAGCCCAGAGGGCTGGAAAGACATTTTTCTTTTTTTCAGAAGGGACTAACTTCCTTTTTTTCAGAAGGGACTAACTTCCTTTTTTTTCAGAGGGGACTAACTTTCTTTTTTTCAGAAGGGACTAACTTTCTTTTTTTCAGAGGGGACTGATTTGAACAGGGAAGAAGGAAAGGGGGACTTGTTTGTATTCTGATTTTGGACGTTCTGTTCCTTTGCTCTGTATTTTCCTTTTTTCTGTTTTTTATGGTTTTTTTGCCTTGGTTTTCTCTTCACATCCGGTTGCCACCAGGTTATTATTGCAGCTGTGACTTATATACATAATTCTTATTGTTTATAAGGTTGTGGATACCGACTTAGAAGCAGAGATCCATTGTTGAATATAATAATTTTGAGGCTTGGAAGTAGTTTAAATATATAAGGACATATATATATAGTTGACAGTAGATAATAACATATATGAGAGTTAGATATTTATGTATTTGCCTATCTATTATTCTCGGTATCTGTCTCTGAGTCATGCTAGATGTAAACTAAAACCTGAACGCGGTGTCCTATTCCTTTCTTCCTTTTTGGGTCATAGACTACCTAGGTTAAAAATTCAAAGAGCCCTAGTGGGGAAACACTCAATTTTGTTAAAGTCTAAATTACAGAGAGATCTTTCTTGGTAGAGTATCTGCACTTAAGTATCAATCTTAAGAAAGAAGAAATTAGAGATGTGGAAGCTGTAGTAATAAAGGCTATAATACTTCAAATTGTGCAAATATATATATATATATACACAGGCTTGGTAGCTTAAGTGACACAGTCTAGAAACATTGCAAAGAATTTTTTGTAAACTCGGTATCCTAAGCCACAGTTAGAGTATACACAATATCTGGGTTAAAACAAGAATACAGCACTCCTTATTTTGTGCTAAGTCTCGGAGATAGGCCGTAACCACTGGAATTTCACTTAAATAACACTTAGTCCACTAAAAGTTCACTAAAGGTACACATACAGGAGATAAATAAGTTTTAGAGATTTTTTTTTCACTTTTTTTAAGTGTAAGCTCTACTAAAACAGAGCCATATTTTTATTTTTTTTTGCACTTTTGCACTTCACCCTTTTTTTCTTTTTTTTTTTTTTTCACAACACTTGTTTACACGTGCTCCCTTAAAAATTGATAAATACTCTGATGGATAAATATATAGCGGCTTCTAAAGGGAGCTCCCCAGCTATGCCACAGAGACATAGAGATAAAAAGAATAACCCCAAAAATTCAGAGTTAGGTGCCGAGACATTGCAAACTGACACTGAGACCCAGCTACCCACAAACAATACAGCCGAGATAGTAGCACAAATTTCCAGAGTGTTCACGTTGCAGTTAGATGCCCTAAAAGTGGAGATCAAGCATGATATCAACTCTTTATCGACTGAAGTTAGACAGTTCACTACAAGAATAGAAGAGGTAGAAAATAGGGTGTCTGACTTAGAAGATAGATTGATCCAGATAGAGCAGACTAATACAAGATTACAGATTCATGCAGATACGATGCAGAAAAAGGTAGAAGATTTGGAGGATAGGGCACGACGCAATAACATTAGAATCATAGGGGTCCCTGAGAATGCTGATTTTAAAGATCTGGTTTATTTCATTACTAATACACTGCCTAAAGTTCTGAATATGTACTCAGAGTCCCAACCGCTACAAATTGAAAGAATACATAGAATGGGGATAAGCCATAGGAACCCAGAGGGTGCGTCACAACCGAGGCCGATAATTGTTAAGTTTTTAAAATTTACAGATAAAGTTAATATGATGAGGCATTATAGGAAAACATTTCCAGTTATGATAGAACAAAACAAGATAATGTTATTCCAAGATTTCTCGGCAGAGACCTCGGCCAAAAGAAGATTAATGTCACCCTTTTGTTCACAGCTGATCAAAGCAAATTACAACGTTAGACTAGTGTATAAAGCCAAGCTAATTATTTTAACAGAAGAAGGGCCTAAGACCCTTGAAACCCCTCAGGAAGCGAGAATATTTTGTAGAGAGAAAGGGATTAACCAATAACATAGGTAGATGTCATAGCGCAGAATTTACACTGCACTCCCTACCTTAAAAGAAGAGGTTAGTTAAGTATATGATAGGAACGTTTTCTTATGGGATGCGATTTACACACAAGATAAAAATAGGTTTAAGGAGGAATAGATCAAGGAAATACAGACTACATATAAAGGGAATTGGATGGTTACAGCATACCCTCAAATTGAGTTATTGTACAAAGAGGGTAATGAAAGACACAAATGGTTATCTCCCTAGACAAATGTTATTTGAACAGCGGTTGCTGAGGTTTTGTTTTATTATATACAGGGGGTTGTATCCTAGCGGTTATACGAAATGTAATGCTTTTGAAGTGTTTTGGGGGGGGGAAGGGAGAGGGGGTTTTTTGGCCCGTGTGTTTTTTTTTTTTTTTTTTTTTTTTCTTTCCCTCTCTCCATGTCTTTATCTCTCGTTGTTCTTTTTGCGATGGTTTGCCAGGTAAAGTTGCTGTATAAT
Organism: Bombina bombina; assembly: GCF_027579735.1. Taxonomy (NCBI): domain Eukaryota; kingdom Metazoa; phylum Chordata; class Amphibia; order Anura; family Bombinatoridae; genus Bombina; species Bombina bombina. Next base: position 1,226,195,095 of record NC_069501.1, read on the forward strand.
AAGGAGTATTAACTTAGAATAAATGAATGAGAATTTAAAAATAGCCTCATGGAACGTGGGCGGAATATCATCCCCATTAAAACAGAAATCAATTATTAAATTACTAGGAACATGCAAACCACAAATAGTGATGTTACAAGAGACACACCTGCCGGAGAAAGAAGCTGCTAAATTAAAAATAAAATGGGTAGGCGAGGTAATATCGTCTGACTATGATAAAAGGAAAAATGGGGTGGTATTATTAATAAATAAACTACTAACATATAAAATAATTAAGAAAATAATAGATCCACTAGGCAGATTCTTGATTATCCATATTGAAATTGATAGAAAATTGTTTATTTTGTGTAATGTATATGGACCGAATAAAGTAGATGGGCAATTTTGGGATACACTAGCAGGGAAACTAATGGCTTATAGAGACCAAGATTTGATTATAGGGGGAGATTTCAATTTGGTTTTCTCGCCTAATTTAGATAGGTTAAGTAGTAAATGTAGGGCTAGAAGAGACAGAGAATCACGAATCTTGCATACATTTTGCCATAAAACTGGAACAAAAGACATTTGGAGACTTCAAAATCCAGACAATAGAACCTTTACATGTATCTCCCAATCACACCAGACGTTTTCAAGGATTGATATGTTCCTAATAACTGATATAATGACGGGTAAGAAAGTAAGGGCAGAAATAGGCGACATTAAGTTATCAGATCATGCTGTAATTTTATTAGATTTAGAGTTAAAAACTTTCCAAAAACAAGCTAGCAATGACGTATTTTTTCCCAAACATTTAGCAAAAAATGCTAGTTTTCAGAATTGGCTGAAGAGTAGATGGCAAGAGTATGCATTACATAATAGGGCATATGAAAACAAACCCGAAATATTTTGGGAATGTGGTAAAGCAGTACTAAGGGGGGAGGTAAAGGCATACCTCTGCAAAAGTAAGAAAAAAAAGAAACAACAGGAGGAACAGCTTTCCAATGCAGTAAGGAATAGTTTTAATGCATATATAGCCCACCCAAAGAGAATGTTTTGGGAGAAATACATAAATTTAAAGACCCAGAGAGACTTACTTATAAAGCAAAATATGATTCAGGAAGAAATGCGTATAAAAGCACTATACGGCGGCTTCAGGGGAAGGTCAGCCAAATATTTAGCCTCTATAACCAAAAGTAGAACTAAAAATAATATAGGGGTAATTAAACGAGGGTCAGAGAGAGCTACCTCAAATAAAGAGATACAGAAGATTTTCATAGAATTTTTTAAGAATATATATACAGCAAGGATAACCAATACAGAGACCAAAAAAAAATTCTGGGAGAAGGTAAAATTACCTAAACTGTCACAGGACATAATGGAAAGTATTAATTCACCAATCTCATTAATTGAAATAGAACAAGGGATAAGAAAGCTTAAAAATAATAAAGCACCAGGGCCTGACAGACTACCGGCGGAATTTTATCAAATATTAGTAGAAGAAATAACCCCGGTCCTATATAATGTATATAATGGCTATTTTCTATATCAGAAGCAATGCTCTTCCAGCTTTGCTGCGTCCAACATCTCACTCATCCTCAAAAAAGATAAAGACCCAGAAAACCCAGCATCTTATCGTCCAATTTCATTATTGAACATAGACTATAAGCTATTAACCGCCATAATTGCTAACCGATTAAAACCCTATATATCAGATATTATTCATGATAACCAAACGGGTTTTATGCCTGGGAGAAACCCTGTTAAAAACATTCGGAAAACAATGTTGATAATAGAACATATACAAAATAAAATCAAAAATGACATAGGAGGTGGGATGATGGATGCAGCAATTTTAGCTGTTGACGCTGAGAAAGCATTTGACTACATTAGCTGGGACCACCTATTTACAACCTTAGAGAAATTCGGATTCAAAGATAATATTATAAATGTTATAAAAATCTTATATAACAATCCGATGTCAGCGGTAGTAGTCAATGGTTTAACTTCTGAAAAGTTTAGGTTACAGAGAGGGACGCGTCAGGGTTGCCCCCTATCCCCCCTGTTATTTAATCTATCGATCGAACCTTTTGCAATTCGTTTAAGAGAATGCCTGTCAGGAATTATTATTGGCGATCAAAAAATGGTGCTTTCGCTCTACGCTGATGATCTACTAGTGTACCTAAGTAATATTGAAAAAACTTTACCATTATTATTAGAAGAAACACAGTTATTTAGCGAGATATCAGGCTACACGATTAATTATGGGAAATCAGAATTGTTATGGTTAAAGAAGCCTCCGAAGTTGAAAGGACCATTACCTTTTAAAGAAAAAAAGCATATTAAGTATTTAGGTATTATGCTCTCTAATAGCATGACGGAGTGCTATGAATTAAACTACCCTAGGGTATTTAGGGAATGTCAAGAAAAATTATCAATATGGTCCAATCTTCCTATTTCTATAACAGCTAGAATAATGCTAATTAAATCTGTTATATTTCCTAAAATTCTATATCTGTGCCAGAATATTCCTATACTACTACACAAAAAGGATATTAGAGATTTCAACAAATATTGTACACAATTTATATGGGCTGGGAAAAGGGCAAGGATCGGACTAGATAAATTACAACTTAACAAACTAGCGGCAGGGCTAGATTTTCCGAATTTAGAGATATACAATTTAGTTACCACATCAAAATATGCAATGGACTGGATAACGTCCCAAGAATATGGAACAATTGGCAATATAGAAAATTATATGGCTGAACCATTTAGGTTGGGAACACTGTTACACTGCCCTATAAATAGAATACCCAAGAAAATTGCAAAAATGACAATTATCATTAATACTATAAAGGCGTGGCAAAAGGTATGTTCCAGAGTACAGGTTAACCCATTCTGTACAAATGTGCTCAGCATTGGTGGCAACCCGGAATTTCAGCCGGGTCTGTCACAAACAGTATTCCATAGATGGAAAAGGAAAGGCTTAATGTTTGTTAGACAATTACTGACGGAAGACCTGTTAGTTAACTCATTCACAAATCTAGCTAAAATTTACGATCTGCCGAAGAAAGATTTCTTTGCTTTTTTACAAGTACGCCACTTCATTAATAGCTTACAAACCAAATATAATCCCAATTGGTCTTTGGGGGTGTTAGAGAATGTCATTAAGCTATATGAAAATGGCAAGACATCAATCTCAATAACGTACAATGTAATTAACTCATTTAATAATGAAGGGCATTTACGGGTGATAAAAGATAAATGGCATAGAGAGTTCCCAAATTTAACCCTAAAAGATATTGAGCAATCTTTGAAGTTAAACTATAAATTTTGGGTCCCAACTAATTGGCGAGAATCACACTTGAAGCTAATTAGGAAAGTCTATATAACTAATAGAAATTTATCCAGATGGTACGGGACTACTGTAATGTGCCCGAAGTGCAGTGCAGAGGAAGCGGATATCACTCATTATTTTTGGAGTTGCCCTAAAGTAAATCAACTATGGAGACAAATTAATTATTGGATCAAGAAGAAGCTCGATATAGAATTTGAGATATAAATTTTTCATGTTTTTTTTCTAGTAAAATATTCAGATAGAGCTAAAGAGAATGACTTAATTAATACTATAATTTTTATAACTAGAAATCTAATTTTGAAGGATTGGAAAGGGACAAAGGCTCCCAAACTGGTGGCATGTAAAAATGGAGTAGTTAAACAGTGTATGTTAGAACAATATGACTCACGAGAACCATCTAGTCCGTTAGAAGAATTCTTTTTTAAGAAATGGAAAAAGTTAATCCTATCATTACCTCTGAATATACAAATTCAATTGACAGCCGCGTTTAGGAACACAGAATACGTAATGATTAATATCATAGCAGGAGTATTTCCGCAGAGTTGGGGTGGATGGTAGAGGAGTCAGAGAGAGAGAGAGGGAAGAAATGGAGAGGGGGGTCCTTATAAATATAAATTATTATTATTTTTTTTTTTTTTCTCCTTCCCCCCTCCGCTCTCCCCCCCCAGTATCATGATATTCTATAATTAATATATTTGGAATCTTTTACTTTTTTTTCTGCTTTCTGTTTCAAATATAAGAAGAAGGTTATGTTTAAGATATTAGATGATAAGATTATTGGTGTTTGTTGTCAGGGGAATTATGTGAACTCTAGCTATAAGAGTTAACTCTGTATTAGTTAGTTCGTAACTATAGATGGTACTATAAGTAGTTTATTTTGTAAACATGAATAATGAAGAATGTATTTTTATTTTTATTTTTTTTTTGTAACTTGGAGAATTAGTATCAATAAAGCTTTTAAAAAAAAAAAAAAAAAAAAAGAATGCAAGCTCAATCTGATTGGCTGATTGGATCAGGGTTAAATCAGTGGCGGCGAGGTCCGGTCGGCAGATTAGGGGTTAATAAGTGTAGGTAAGGTAGCGGCGACGTTGGGGGGGCAGATTAGGGGTTAATAAATATTATGTAGGTGTTGGCGATGTTAGGGGCAGCAGATTAGGGGTACATAGGGATAATGTAGGTGGCGGCGGTGTCCGGTCGGCAGATTAGGGGTTAAAAAAATGTATTATAGTGGCGGTGATGTGGGGGGGCCTCGGTTTAGGGGTACATAGGTAGTTTATGGGTGTTAGTGTACTTTAGAGCACAGTAGTTAAGAGCTTTATAAACCAGTGTTAGCCCATAAAGCTCTTAACTCCTGACTTTTTTCTGCGGCTGGAGTCTTGTCGGTAGAGGGTCTACCGCTCACTTCAGCCAAGACTCTAAATACCGGCGTTAGGAAGATCCCATTGAAAAGATAGGATACGCAATTGGCGTAAGGGGATCTGCGGTATGGAAAAGTTGCGGCTGGAAAGTGAGCGTTAGACCCTTTCCTGGCTGACTCTAAATACCAGCGGGCGGTAAAAAGCAGCGTTAGGACCCCTTAACGCTGGTTTTGATGGCTAACGCAGAACTCTAATTCTAGGCAAATTTTTTTAGAGCTCATTTTCCCTGTTTGAAAAATATTTCAGATTTGGGGACAAAGAATTAAAGGGACAGTCTAGTATAAATTAAACTTTCATTATTCAGATAGGACTTGTAATTTTAATCAACTTTCCAATTTACTTTTATAATCAAATTTGCTTTTTGGTATTCTTAGCTTAAACTAAACATAGGTAGGCTCATATGCTAATTTCTAAGCCTTTGAGGGCTGCCTCTTATCACATGCTTTTTAAATCTCTTTTCAACACAAAGAGACAGAAAGTACACGTGGGCCATATAGATAACACTGTGTTCAGGCACAGAGGGTTATTTAAAATCTAGCACAATACAATGCTAAATTTAAGACAATAGATAATAAACAGTCACAGTCATGTGATCAGGGGGCAGTCAGAAAGATGCTTAGATACAAGGTAATCACAGAGGTAAAGAGTACATTAATATAACTGTGTTGGTTATGCAAAACTGGGGAATGAGTAATAAAGGGATTATCTATCTTTTAAAAAAATAACAATTCTATGGTAGACTGTCCCTTTAAATGTTAAGCCATGAACTGAAGCTGGTACAGGTCTATAGATCTTTATTTTTTGTATTTCACTGCTGAAACACAAATTCCCTCAGGTTAAAAGCTGCTCCAAGTTAAAAAGGCTTAGAACTAGATCATGTCTATTCAGATCAGCTACAAAATAAAGCCGAGTAGCATTAATTGTCAGCCATCTGCTGATGTTAAAAATACATTGCTGTTAATATGTTAAAAGGAAACTCAATAAAGTCTACACTGCTTCTCTCTTTCCTAGGAATAAGGTCAAATCTTTACTAAATGTTCCCTTATCCCGTGTCAAATCATAAAGGAGTGCACTATTCAAATGCAAATTGACAAGTCATTGACAAGTAATTAGATTATTACACTATCCCTTTTTATTGCCTCTTGGTTGGAAATTAGAAAGGTCAACAAGAGAGAAATGAAAAAAAGCAAAGAAAGTCTGAATTTTGCACCTATTGTTATTCCAGACAAGGTCCCAACTGAGATATTGAAAAAAAATAAAATAAGTGAGTATAAATGCATTGTGGAGACAATTAATATGCTGATAGCAAAACCTTAAGATCGATTAACCATTAACAGTGTGTCAGTAGGAATTGCATGTGGTTACTTTATGCATATAGACATACAGAAAGACAGACAGACAGATATAGCTAGATAGCTCGATACAGACAGACAGAGATAGAGAGAGAGAGAGAGAGAGAGAGAGAGAGAGAGAGAGAGAGAGAGAGAGAAAATACCTCATATTTATTTTCAGAGTCAGGGTACACAAGCCCATTAGTTGATTATGGACCATTGATTTGTAATACAATTAAAACCTCTGTAGAACTTATGAGTGGTCAAGGCGTTATATGTTCTGTAGCTACTCATGACAAAATAAAGGTAAATATTCTATTTGTACACAGTAGGTAAAATGTTAAAGAGAAGAAAATTTTGCAGTACACCGTCCCTTTAAGTTTGCCAGACTTTAACGTTAAAAACAATTTTTTATGAATAAGTAAAAAACATTTCTCTGACACTTGGCAGTTTTGTGGGAACCCTTTGTGACTGAAAACATCAACATTTTGAAAAAAATTAGTAAAGTTTTGAATAAATAAATATACAGTCTTTGTATTGTAGGATTTTTAAATAAATGGATTGTTAATTTTTTTTCTCAAATTCATTATTTATTAATATGTACCTTAACTGGCACCCTGGTTGCTGTTTCTTTTGTTTTATATATTTTTCACATTTGGGGTTGCACAGCTATTACAAGTTGCAAAATAACTTATTTTACGCACTCGTTAAAAGCCGCGTAATGCAAACAGATAAATTGCTTGCACATTCACGTATTCCGCATAGAAGTCAATGGAGAAGACAAGTAGAAAAAAACACCCAAAACCCCTAACATAATGTGCAAAGTCCATGACATATTCTCCTTGTACTTAAAGGGACAGTACACTGTAAAATAGTTTTTCCATTAATGTATTTTCAGTGACTTGTTATACTAGCTGCAGAGTATAAAATATTTGAGAAATTGCATTTTCGGGTTTATTTGTGTATATAAAGTAGCTGGTTTTGTGCTTTGAAACCACAGCCTATTACAATGGGTTGAGCTTCAGGTAAATATCAGATCTCATTATGTTATCACTTTGTGTACACAGACTTGCTTCCTTATCTTATATTTGTCTGGAACACCAAAGCTCAATACATAGAGAGAACAATGGAAAATTATCATTTTATTACTTAACTAGCATGCACCACACTGAGGGTGTAATCTCTTCTGCTGGCTGTGTTTACTTAGGCTTGTCAATAGCGTATACGCCAGTATCACAACTTTCAGTATAGGTTGGGAAACCACAAGCTAAATCAGCTATTTCAAATGCTGAAATATGAGTAAAGGAGCTACTTGCAACCAATTTAATACACTATAGCAGGTAAAAAGGATCACTGGGAATAATTTAAAGGGGAGAAAGTTTTTGGGTGAACTGTCCCTTTAAAAATGCAATTTTTTTTTCATTTTGCTGAAATGTTTTTGTAAATAAATAAAATATTTCTCTATATATGTGATGATTTTTGGACTGATATATCTATTTATAGCGAGATATGTATATGAATATATATATATATATATATATATATATATATATATATATATATATGTCTAGATATCTCGAATATCCCATTGAAAATACATCTGAGATATTGTTTAATGTGCATAAGATTGTAATGTAATTTTTTTTCATTATCACCCTAGTTAAACATATCTCTATACCAGTGTTCCCACTAAGGCCAGTTTTGTTTGCAGCCCTCCAGTGAAACAGTTAATAAGAGCACCATACCTTGCAGTTTCTATTGTGCAGTGTTTGCTAATTGAAGGATGTGGTTGCCTAACTAACTGTTTCACTGCTGGGGCGCACATAATACTAGTCTTAGAGGGAACACTGCTCTATACATTTAAATGCATGTTTCTCTATGTACTGTATGTGTATATATGTCAATGTAAAATCCCTGCATCTGCTTATTATTTTTTTTCTAAAACCGAGATCTTGTATATTTGAGCCCTTATAACTTTTGTGTGCAATAATTTTTTTACAATAATTTTTATTAGACCGTGTTATAATGAGTGTAACTGTACTGTGTAATGTATTTATTAGATGGTGTTAATATGAGTGTAAGTGTACTTTGTAATGTATTTATTAGATGGTGTTAATATGAGTGTAAGTGTACTTTGTAATGTATTTATTAGACAGTGTTATTATGAGTGTAACTGTACTGTGTAATGTATTTATTAGACAGTGTTATTATAAGTGTAACTGTACTGTATAATGTATTTATTAGATGGTGTTAATATGAGTGTAACTGTACTTTGTAATGTATTTATTAGATGGTGTTAATATGAGTGTAACTGTACTTTGTAATGTATTTATTAGATGGTGTTAATATGTGTGTAACTGTACTGTGTAATGTATTTATTAGACAGTGTTATTATGAGTGTAACTGTACTGTGTAATGTATTTATTAGCTAGTGTTATTATGAGTGTAACTGTACTGTGTAATGTATTTATTAGATGGTGTTATTATGAGTGTAACTGTACAGTGTAATGTATTTATTAGATGGTGTTATTATGAGTGTAACTGTACTGTGTAGTGTATTTATTAGATGGTGTTATTATGAGTGTAACTGTACTGTGTAATGTATTTATTAGATGGTGTTAATATGTGTGTAACTGTACTGTGTAATGTATTTAGACAGTGTTATTATGAGTGTAACTATACTGTGTAATGTATTTATTAGATGGTGTTAATATGTGTGTAACTGTACTGTGTAATGTATTTATTAGACAGTGTTATTATGAGTGTAACTGTACTGTGTAATGTATTTATTAGATAGTGTTATTCTAAGTGTAAATGTACTGTGTAATGTATTTATTAGATGGTGTTATTATGAGTGTAACTGTACTGTGTAATGTATTTATTAGACAGTGTTATTATGAGTGTAACTGTACTGTGTAATGTATTTATTAGATAGTGTTATTATAAGTTTAACTGTACTGTGTAATGTATTTATTAGATGGTGTTATTATGAGTGTAACTGTACTGTGTAATGTATTTATTAGATGGTGTTATTATGAGTGTAACTGTACTGTGTAATGTATTTATTAGACAGTGTTAATATGAGTGTAACTGTACTGTGTAATGTATTTATTAGACAGTGTTAATATAAGTGTAACTGTACTGTGTAATGTATTTATTAGATGGTGTTATTATGAGTGTAACTGTACTGTGTAATGTATTTATTAGATAGTGTTATTATAAGTGTAACTGTACTGTGTAATGTATTTATTAGACTGTGTTATTATAAGTGTAACTGTACTGTGTAATGAATTTATTAGATAGTGTTATTATAAGTTTAACTGTACTGTGTAATGTATTTATTAGACAGTGTTAATATGAGTGTAACTGTACTGTGTAATGTATTTATTAGACCGTGTTATAATGAGTGTAACTGTACTGTGTAATGTATTTATTAGACAGTGTTATTATGAGTGTAACTGTACTGTGTAATGTATTTATTAGATAGTGTTATTATGAGTGTAACTGTACTGTGTAATGTATATATTAGACCGTGTTATAATGAGTGTAACTGTACTTTGTAGTGTATTTTCGAAGAGTTTCGTGAAACTTTTATGTTGCACAAAACTGTTAACTACAGTTTTTCGAGCATGAAAAGGATTGTTGCGTAAAAGGCGAATGTGCGCACAATCATTATTTTTAAAAACTTGTAATATATGCACTATTGAAATTGATTGCGAAAAGACCATATCGCACACGGAATAGTCATAACGCACAACTTGTAATTTTGCTCTATGTGTGCTGTGTCTTCAGCACCTTTTTTAGCCCCCAATTAGCTCCTCCACATTTGAAGTTCTAAAACCACAACTGGCTAACTTACACACATATGCAACCGCTATGGAAATATGGAATTTTTCTTTTCTATACATATATATATATTATATAAACTTATGTCATTATAAATGTGTTTTAATTAGGAATTTAATTAGGAGTTTATGCTAAAAATAAGGGGCGAGATTACATATGCAGAGTAAGTTTCAGCACAACTGCTGAAACCCCCGTCACCAATAAGTTCATCTCGTGCATCGGGTGAATCACATAAACGGTGCTGGCAGATAATATACTGCCGTAAGTTGAACAAACTGGCGAGGTTTAGAAATGTGCGCAACTACACATTTTTTGAGTCGCCAGTGACTTACGCCAGTATATGATCTGCCGGCACAAAAATTAAAAACAAAAAAAGTTCAAAATACACGTAAAAATCTTACCCGCCTCAAAAAAATTAAACTGACACATAAAAATCCCTATATCCTCCATCCCCCCACATCACAACTACTGATAAAAGTGATTAACCCCTATATCTGCCATCCCTCCACATCGCATACACTTATCTAAAATTACAAAATACTAAAAAAAAAAAAAGTAACATTACCCAAAAAAAGCTAAGCTTACAAAAAATAAAAAAGCTAAGTTTAAATAAAAATAAAAAAAATAAGATTACAAGAAATAAAAAGCTAACATTACAGAAAAAAAAACAAAAAACTAAATTATCCAAAATAAAATAAATTATTCCTAATCTAATACCCCCTTAAAAACCAAAAAGCCCCTCTAAAATAAAAAACCCTAATCTAGCAATAAACTACCAATAGCCCTTAAAAGTGTCTTTTGTAGGATATTGCCCTAAAGATAACAGCTCTTTTAGGAAAAAAAATATGAAATGGGGCATTGTAAGGGCAATCAGCTCTTTTACTGTCCATGAAAATAAAAATAATAACCTAATCTGAAAACACCAAAAAAACCTAACACTAACTCTGAAATAGGTACTCACCATTGATGATGTCCGTACATCTATCTTCTTCCAGGCGGCAAAGGTCTTCTTCCAGCGTGGCACCATCTAGCATCTTTATCCCCATGACGTGGAGGTGGAACAGAGGCGGCGCGGTCATCCGATGTGGAGGTCCTCTTCATGCGATCGTCCACCCGACACTGAATATTGAATGCAAGGTATCCCTTTTTTATTGAGTACCTTGTATTTCTATTGGGTGAAAATGTCAAATCAGCCAATAGGATGAGAGCTGCTTACATCCTATTGGCTGATTTGAACAGCAAATAGAATGTAAGCAGCTCTCATCCTATTGGCTGATTTTAAATTTTCAGCCAATAGGAATGCAAGGTACCCCAATATAAAAGGGGTACCTTGCATTCAATCTTTTTTTAGATTAGTTTTTTTTTTATATTCATGGGCTTTAAAATAGCTGATTTCCCTTTTCAGGGCAATGCCCATACAAATGCTTTTTGTTTTGGAGTGTTGGTTGGGTGGAGGGTTGTATTGTTAGGGAGTACTTTGTATTTTCTTTCCTAAAAGAGCTGTTATCTTTAGGGCAGTGCCCTACAAAAGGCCTATTTAAGGACTAATTGTTAGATTAGGGTTTTTTTATTTTAATTTTGGGGTGGCTATTTTGTTTTTAAAGGGGTATTAGATTAGGAATAACTTTTTTATTTTGAATAATTTAGTTTGTTATTTTCTGTAATCTTAGCTTTTTTTATTTTTCTGTAATGTTAGGAATTTTTATTTTTCTGTAATGTTAGGTTATTGTTTAGGTAATTTAGGTTTTTTATTTTTTGAAATTGTAATTTAATTGGGGTTAAATTCGGGGGTGTTAGGTTTGTGGGCTTAATTATAATATTAATACTTTGTGTTGTGGTGGGTGTGCGGTCTAGGGGTTAATAGGTTAATTAGGTACTTTGGGGGGTTGGCAGATTAGATGTTAATAGCGTAAATAGTTAGTTTTCAATGTGGGGGGTTGGTGCATTAGGGGTTAATGCTTTTATTAGGTAGTTTGTGATGTGGGTGGATGGCGGATTAGGGGTTAATACTTTTATTAGGTAGTTTGCAATGTGGGTGGATGGCGGTTTAGGGGTTAATAGGTTAATTAGGTACTTTGGGGAGTTGGCGGATTAGAGGTTAATAGTGTAAATAGGTATTTTGCGATGTATAGGGTTGGCGAATTAGGGGTTAATGCTTTTATTAGTAATTGTGATGTGGGGGGATGGCAGCCTTTGTCACCTTAATATACTCTTATGGTCGGTCATTAAAGTCCTTCTGAAGGATTGTGTTTGACCCACTTAGCCAGAACTGGGGTCCAGCCAAGGAGACGTATAGGAGATCAGATAGTTTGAAACTACAAGCAGAGGACCATGCAGCACATTACCCAGCACCAGGGCACCACTGTTGGACTAAATGTGGACACCTAGTGGGTCAAACACAATCCTTCAGAAGGACTTTAATGACCGACCATAACAGTATAATAACGTGACAAAGGCACAACAGATGGCTTATTGATAGCTGGAGATTGTCTCTTATATATATACACTGTACTGTGCTGTCATGCCATGCTTCCTACAAACTATACATGACATATTAACATTCATTCACAAACAATCATAATCATTGTCTGTGAATGAATGTCAATGTCATGGTTGTAAATGATGCCTGATGAGCCTGTCACATACCTCCCAATATTTCAAAATTTGAAAGAGGGACACCCCGCACTGTTGTCTGCCGCGGCATACCTGAGGATCTCTCATGGCACACTGGTTAAAAAACACTGCTCTATTCTATCAAGTTCCATACTTTGAGAGTTGTCAAGTGTTTTACTGATACATCTTTAACTTACCTCATATGGATTGAGGGCATTTGAAATAAGGTTACATCTGAGTGGGGACATTATCTGAATTGATGTTCTACAGTGATCTACTAGCCTGATTAATAAAGGTTAATATATGTAATGATAATCTTAATTTTAGAGAAAGAAAGGCTCTTAATAAATTAAAGAGCAATGGTAATATTGTGTTGAGATTGGCAGATAAGGGAGTGGGATTGGTAATTCAGAATAGGACAGACTATGTGTCGGAAGCCTATAACCTTCTGGGAGACCCCACAGTATATAGAAAATTAGACCATGATCCCACTTTAGATTTTCAAAGAGAATTGAATATTATCATTACAAAAGCTAAAAATTGTGAAGTTCTATCACGGGATGAAGTAAATTTTATCATACAGAATAATCCTAAAGTTCCAACCTTTTACCATTTACCCAAGGTTCATAAATGCCTTGATAAGCCCCCCGGAAGACCAATGATTTTGGGGATTGATTCTATATGCTATAATCTCTCTAAATATGTTGACTATTTTTTGCAGCCCCTAGTTAGGAAAACGAAGGCATTTCTTAAAGACACATCTGAAGCTATTAATACCTTTGAGGGTATACAGTGGGAAGATGACCTATGGTGGGCAACGTATGATGTTTTCTCACTGTATACTAATATTAAACATGAAAAAGGCATTAAAGCTATAGAACATACGTTGAGGTTACCGGGTCCCATCTGATACACTGGAGGAGGATTTATCCATCTGGCAGTGAACCCCGGAGAGGAATTCTTACTGTTCACAACAGAATTTGTGAAACGCTTGCTGTTAACTTACATCTTGTAAGTAGAACCTGTTTTTATGGCGTGTTGCCTGTTTGAATAAAGTACTACCTTGAATCCAGTCTGTTTTGTGCTGTCTTTCACTCTGTTTCAGTTTTAGCCTGATTTTGGACTTTATGTGGCTATTACATAATACAAATATATATATATATAGTCCTTCTATGCATCATTAAGTCTTTTCTTGACAACATATATATTGATTCTTTGATGTTCTTATAATATTACATATATATAATATATCCATGATTTATTAGTGTATAGCGCCATCCTTATCCTTTATATATATATATATATATAGATATATATATATATATATATATATATATATATATATATATATATATACATCAACCAAACCACAAGGAAGTCAAATACTTTAACCCAGACGGACATCAAGTTACCCAGACTGCCTATCCAGAATCTGAAAATGAAAGTACTTAAACAGAAATTTAAGGACTCTCAAAAACGAAAAACATTTGAAATGAAAATGATAACTTGTTTCAACACCACAAAGGAGCAACTTAATGTAGACTTTGGTTTTCTGACATACTACCAAGGCTAAGATGTATCAAGGGATCTCAGCCCCATAGGTTGCAGGGTCGCACAAGCGAGCCTGCAGACCGTTGCTCCTCAACTCTATTCTCCACCTGCTTTGTGGCAAATATCAATCTCCTAGGACTTTTACAACCGAGGAGATTGACAGAGTTGCACATGAGGGCACGTGTTCAATGATAAATGCGAACAGTGAACTGCTGCCTGACAGAGGCGATACCAGGTGGACAGGGGCCAGGATGTAAGCTCCTCTCCACCAGTAGTATGATAAATCTAGCACCAAAATTTTATATGATTATACATCTTAATGGCTAATGTATGTTTTGGTCACTAATCCTACTATACTTATATTTTAACTAATCTTTAAACACTTATTATGCAGTTGCATATGATTTTTATACTTACCTCTGCTGTTTAATGTATTTATTGCTACGTTTATTTGTTTTCTCTCAAACACTTCCACTATCAGATACGACACCCCACTCACCCCCTCCCCTTCTCTTACTATATTTTGTGTTGGTATTTCTTCAGACCTGAGGGAAAACGGAAAGCTCTCAAAAGCTTGTCTTTTAATTATAATGTTAGTCCAATAAAAAAGTTATCATTGCATACTGCAGTACTCTGGTTATTTTGACATCTTGTTCAATGAACTAATGCTGCTAAGCCAACCTACATAACTTATTTTGCACACGCGTTAAGCCGCGTAATGCAAATAGCAAAATCATGTACACGTTCACGTATTCCCCATACAAGTCAATGAAGAAGACAAATAGAAAAAAAAACACAAAAACCATATGTTGCGCTAAGCCTATGAAGTATTCTCCTTGAAAAGTGAAAATGTGAATATTTCATATTGTGAAAATGTTTTCGCAACGGAATATGTTCTATTTATTTCTAAATTATTTATCTACATATGTGATGATTTTTGGACTGTATATGAATATATATAAGTCTAGATATCTCAACATCTATATGCGAATATCCCATTGAAAATACATTTTTTGAACTGATATATCTATTTATAGCGAGATATGTATATGAATATATATATATATGTCTAGATATCTTGATATCTATATATGAAAATCCCATTGAAAATACATCTGATATATTGTTTAATGTGCATAAGATTATAATGTAAAATATTTTCATTATCTCTCTAGTTAAACATATCTCTATACATATAAATCCATGTTTCTCTATGTATGTGCATGTAAAATCCCTGCGTCTGCTTTTTTGTTTTCTAACACCCCGAGATCTCGTATCTTTGAGCCCTTATAACTTTTGTGTGAAATATTTTTTTTTTAAATTATTTTTATTAGACAGTATTACTATGAGTGTAACTGTACTTAGTAATGTATTTTTTATGTGTTTCGTGAAACTTTTATGTTACTATTAACTACAGCTCTTCAAGCACGCAAAGGATTCTTGCGTAAAATGCACACGCACAATTGTGATTCTTTCAAAACTTGTAATGGCTGCGCAATGGAAATTGATTGCGAAAAGACCATATTGCGCACGAAAAACTCATAACGCGCAACTTGTAATCTTGCCCTGTGATTTGATTGCAGGTGGACGGAGTACAATTAGTGCAAGGTGCATTATCTTTTGCGCAAGTTTGGATGGTTAAATATTGTAACCAAAGCATACTAAAACCGCTGAGTATTTTTTTGCATACGCTATATTGTAATGGATAGCACAGGAAGCTCTTCTGGCATGCTTGAACTAGCATATTATTATTAATTGCACATAACTACATCAAGAACTCCACTACTTGCAAAACATCGGCTTAGTGCGCCCTCCATTTTACTGCACACCCCCATAGATGCCTATTATGTGATGGATTTACCCAGCATGCCTTATCACTTGAGTGATGTAAAAAGTGTAAGACTTGTACTGTGAGCACAGAAATAGAAGCACTATTGATTGCACTTAAACAATGTTAAAACACAATAGCGCTATCTCCACTATCATCTAGGCCTAAATACATTTTATATGCATATTATTGAGCATATTCCCTGTGTTTCTCTAGTCATGGGATTCTACCAAGCTGAAATCTACGCTTCACTGCATTCCTTCAGATACCTGCAGTTCAACCTAGGTTTCAAAATGGTGGCACCCATAATTAGGGGAAGGTGCGTGCAATCTATTAGTGCTTAATGTCCCTTTAACTCAGTGCATACTTCACTTCACTGCATTGAATAGACCCCTTTGAGATTATCCCCAACAGGTAGCATCTATATGCACCTTTAATCAATATTTCAATATAAATGCAGTTAAATAGGCTTTTTTATATTTGAATTATTATTTATTATTTTCTTTTCTTTTTTTTTTTTTTTTTTTTTTTATTAAACTAGTATTTTTGGGCTACACAGACCAAGCATATTGAATTTCATTCAATTTAACTATCACTAATAGTAATATATATATATATATATTGTTTATATATATATATACTGTATATATGTGTGATAAATATATATATGTAAAACATATTACATGATAGTGGTAATAACATAATGTGTAATATCAAACTCAAGTGCACTGCTTGTACATATCGATCCCTCTCCCCGACTATCCGTACCGGTATGAGCCCCGGTCCTGGGCTATCATGGGCCGTCCCATGCACTAAGTGTACAATCCTATTGGATCATATAACCAACGCCCATGCTGTGGACGCATATTTCTGTTGTGTGTTGCTATGTTAACCAGATAGTGACGTCACGTCTGGGAGGTAACACCCTTTTTCCTCAGACAGCACATATATCCGCTCCTTTATGTTAATCTCACGCATCACAAAATCACGGTTGTAGTCAGGACCGTCTTTAACACAGGGCAAAAGGGGCAGCTGCCCAGGGCCCAGCCTCTGTTAAGGGGCCCAAGAGTCCTAAAACAAAAGGACTTTTTTTTTTTTTATGGTTCAACCAGACTGCTGATGTGACATGGGGAACACACACATTCAGTCCTAATACTGTCAAAGTACTCTGCTTATATATATTTTTTTATTATTTTTTTAAAACTGTGCCAGACCGTGCTGGTGTCATGTGACATGCCAAGCTATTGCCATGTGCTGTTTTAGATGTGCACTGTGCAGCACTGAATGCAAAGCCCTAACTCTGCATCCAGCCATTCCCATTGCATCAGAAAAGGTCCTACTGGGGTTACCAATGTTACCAGGTAACTGCTCTGGTGGTGGGGATTGTTTCTGGGTAGGGCTGACTGTAGGCGCATGCAGCAGAAAGCTGGAGCGGCAGGCATGTGAGGATTTGAGCATCTGTGCAGCTGCATACACTGTTATCTTACGTCTTGAGGCTGTGTGACTCATCTCACACTGTATCCTTGCAGCCTTGGACAGACAGCATCCAGTCTGCTGGTCCCCTTAGCCCTGCTCTTTCTGCTGTGACCCTAAGATCAACTAACTGAAGTTTGTCAGGCGAACAGTGCTTTGTAGAAAGGTGTCAGTGGGAAAAATAAGTGAGTGCACACACATCCCTCCCCATGCAGCATTGTCTAGTGCAGGGTAAGAGGGAACTTGTTCCTAGCAAAGAAGTGACATGTGCTGCTGTGGCTGATGTATAGTGCCATGCTGATACTTCACACATCAATGTTTTCTCTCTGTCTCAGATTTTACAGCTTCCCATAGTAGTTCTGCTGTTACAGTCAGTAAACTTATATTTGTCTGCACCTCCATGCTTCCTCCTCAGTCTTTACCTTGCTTTGCTCCTGTTGGCTGCCCTAAATCTCTTTAACCAGCTAACCTCACACCAGAATCACATTCAAAAGAATATTAAATGAATCCACAGTGGAGGAATTTATATATTTATTTACTTATTAGTACTGCTTACGTCCAGTTTCACATATTGCAATTTATTTTTTATTTTTTTAAATGATTAGCCCAGCAGTGGATGATCCACTGCTGGGCTAATAATTTAAAAAAAAAATTATAAAATAAATGTATTTAGTTGTTTTTTGGGATGTTGAGGTGGAGAGCGAAATTGCATGGGGTGGGGGGGGGGCAAGAAAATTTTTGCCCAGGGTCCAGTCAATATTAAAGACGGCCCTGGTTGTAGTATACACAGATAAGGGAGATGATTTGTGATGCATGACATTAACATAAAGGAGCGGATATATGTGCTGTCTGTGTTACCTCCCAGACGTGATGTCACCATCTGGTTCACATAGCAACACACAACAGAAGTATGCGTCCACAGCATGGGCGTTGGTTATATGATCCAATAGGATTGTGCACATGTAATATGTTTTACCCTTTGATGAGATGTATCAGCAGCTTGTGGATTTATGTAGTTTGTACATTCCTTTTTTGCACACGGCGCCCAATGATTGGTAGCCGGATTGGGGAGGGTCTCACAGCCTATTTAAGATTGTCATTTCACACATTCTGGTTGTCAGAGGAAGGGACGTTTGAGGTCCCGAAACGTCACAAATAAAATATCACGTTGATGTTCAAAGTCCAGTGAGTGCTTTTTCTTTCATCTGATACATATATATATATATATATATATATATATAATTAGCTGCATTCTCTTAAAATCCTTTGTTGAAAAGCACAAGGACTATAAATATTGTGTTAAGAAAAATAATTATTGATATATCATAAAAAAGTAAATAAATAAATAAATAAAACAAATCAAGAGGAGAATAGTCCTGCTGAGTATGATTGATTTTGAAGGACTTTCTGCTGACGTCTAATGAATAGACCCCATTGTTAGAGCCAAGCATTCAATTCATAATAAATTGCTTTAGCAAATTGCAACTTTTAATTATTACACTTTTATGTCACTTTAAAATAGTATGTCCCTTTAAGGTTACAATTGGAATGTGATCTAGCCCAGGGGGTCTTCCCCTCTCTGCAGTTGGCTCATTCCTGCCCTCTTTGTGTGGCTCCTAAGCATTTAGTACATTATGTCAATGCAATGAAAAATGGCTCTTTTCAACTTTTTTGATGCAGAAGTAAATCTATTTGTGTGTATATCTGTGTATGTGTGTGTTTGTATCTGTGTCCGTGTGTATCTGTGTGTGCACATCTGTGTGTGTGTGTGTTTGTGTCAGTATGTGTGTGTGTGTTTATGTGTGTGTGTATATGTGTGTATATATCTGTGTGCATGTGTGTGTTTATGTGAGTGTATATCTGTGTGTGTTTGCATGTGTATATATGTGTGTGTGTGTGTGTATATATATTTGTGCGCCTGTGTGTGTTTATGTGAGTGTATATCTGTGTGTGTATGTATCTGTGTGTGTGTGTGTGTGTGTGTATAAGTGTGTGTGTGTATAAGTGTGTGTGTGTGTTTATGTGTGTATAAGTGTGTGTGTGTGTGTGTATAAGTGTGTGTGTATAAGTGTGTGTATGTGTGTATAAGTGTGTATTTGTGTGTATAAATGTGTGTGTGTGTTAGTGTGTATAAGTGTGTGTATGTGTGTATAAGTGTGTGTGTTTATGTATGTGTTTATGTGTGTGTGTTTGTGTGTGTTTTTATGTCTGTGTGTATAAGTGTGTGTGTATGTGTGTATAAGTGTGTGTTTGTGTGTATAAGGGTGTGTTTGTGTGTAAGTGTGTGTATGTGTGTATAAGTGTGTGAATGTGTGTATAAGTGTGTGTATAAGTGTGTGTATGTGTGTATAAGTGTGTGTATGTGTGTATAAGTGTGTGTATGTGTGTATACGTGTGTATAAGTGTGTGTATGTGTGTATAAGTGTGTGTATGTGTGTATAAGTGTGTGTATAATTGTGTGTATGTGTGTATGTATAATTGTGTGTATGTGTGTATAAGTGTGTATATAAGTGTGTGTATAAGTGTGTGCATGTGTGTATAACTGTGTATAAGTGTGTGTATGTGTGTATAAGTGTGTGTATGTGTGTATAAGTGTGTGTATAAGTGTGTGTATGTGTGTATAAGTGTGTGTATGTGTGTATAAGTGTGTGTGTATAAGTGTGTGTGTATAAGTGTGTGTATGTGTGTATAAGTGTATGTATAAGTGTGTGTATGTGTGTATAAGTGTGTGTATGTGTGTATAAATGTGTGTGTATAAGTGTGTGTATGTGTCTATAAATGTGCGGGTATAAGTGTGTGTATAAGTGTGTGTATGTGTGTATAAGTGTGTGTATGTGTGTATGTGTGTATGTGTGTATAAGTGTGTGTATAAGTGTGTGTATAAGTGTGTGTATGTGTGTATAAGTGTGTGTGTATAAGTGTGTGTATAAGTGTGTGTATAAGTGTGTGTATGTGTGTATAAGTGTATGTATAAGTGTGTGTATGTGTGTATAAGTGTGTGTATGTGTGTATAAGTGTGTGTATGTGTGTATAAGTGTGTGTATAAGTGTGTCTATAAGTGTGTGTATGTGTGTATAAGTGTGTGTATGTGTGTATGTGTGTATAAGTGTGTGTATAATTGTGTGTATAAGTGTGTGTATGTGTGTATAAGTGTGTGTATAAGTGTGTGTATGTGTGTATAAGTGTGTGTATGTGTGTATAACTGTGTATAAGTGTGTGTATGTGTGTATAACTGTGTATAAGTGTGTGTATGTGTGTATAAGTGTTTGTATGTGTGTATAAGTGTATGTATAAGTGTGTGTATGTGTGTATAAGTGTGTGTATGTGTGTATAAGTGTGTGTATGTGTGTATAAGTGTGTGTATAAGTGTGTGTATGTGTGTATAAGTGTGTGTATGTGTGTATAAGTGTGTGTATATAAGTGTGTGTATGTGTGTATAAGTGTATGTATAAGTGTGTGTATGAGTGTATAAGTGTGTGTATGTGTGTATAAGTGTGTGTATGTGTGTATAAGTGTGTGTGTATAAGTGTGTGTATGTGTGTATAAGTGTATGTATAAGTGTGTGTAAAAGTGCGTGTATGTGTGTATAAATGTGTGTGTATAAGTGTGTGTATGTGTCTATAAATGTGCGTGTATAAGTGTGTGTATAAGTGTGTGTATAAGTGTGTGTATGTGTGTATAAGCGTGTGTATGTGTGTATAAGTGTGTGTATGTGTGTATGTGTGTATAAGTGTGTGTATAATTGTGTGTATAAGTGTGTGTATGTGTGTATAAGTGTGTGTGTATAAGTGTGTGTATAAGTGTGTGTATGTGTGTATAAGTGTGTGTATGTGTGTATAAGTGTATGTATAAGTGTGTGTATGTGTGTATAAGTGTGTGTATGTGTGTATAAGTGTGTGTATATAAGTGTGTGTATGTGTGTATAAGTGTATGTATAAGTGTGTGTATGTGTGTATAAGTGTGTGTATGTGTGTATAAGTGTGTGTATGTGTCTATAAATGTTCGTGTATAAGTGTGTGTATAAGTGTGTGTATAAGTGTGTGTATGTGTGTATAAGTGTGTGTATGTGTGTATAAGTGTGTGTATGTGTGTATGTGTGTATAAGTGTGTGTATAATTGTGTGTATAAGTGTGTGTATAAGTGTGTGTATAAGTGTGTGTATAAGTGTGTGTATGTGTGTATAAGTGTGTGTATGTGTGTATAACTGTGTATAAGTGTGTGTATGTGTGTATAATTGTGCATAAGTGTGTGTATGTGTGTATAAGTGTGTGTATGTGTGTATAAGTGTATGTATAAGTGTGTGTATGTGTGTATAAGTGTGTGTATGTGTGTATAAGTGTGTGTATGTGTGTATAAGTGTATGTATAAGTGTGTGTATGTGTGTATAAGTGTGTGTATATAAGTGTGTGTATGTGTGTATAAGTGTATGTATAAGTGTGTGTATGTGTGTATAAGTGTGTGTATGTGTGTATAAGTGTGTGTGTATAAGTGTGTGTATGTGTGTATAAGTGTATGTATAAGTGTGTGTATGTGTGTATAAGTGTGTGTATGTGTGTATAAATGTGTGTGTATAAGTGTGTGTATGTGTCTATAAATGTGTGAGTATAAGTGTGTGTATGTGTGTATAAGTGTATTTATAAGTGTGTGTATGTGTGTATAAGTGTGTGTATAAGTGTGTGTATAAGTGTGTGTATAAGTGTGTGTATGTGTGTATAAGTGTGTGTATGTGTGTATAAGTGTGTGTATGTGTGTATAAGTGTGTGTATGTGTGTATAAGTGTATGTATAAGTGTGTGCATGTGTGTATAAGTGTGTGTATGTGTGTATAAGTGTGTGTATGTGTGTATAAGTGTGTGTATAAGTGTGTGTATAAGTGAATGTATAAGTGTGTGTATGTGTGTATAAGTGTGTGTATGTGTGTATAAGTGTATGTATAAGTGTGTGTATGTGTGTATAAGTGTGTGTATGTGTGTATAAGTGTGTGTGTGTGTGTGTATAAGTGTGTGTGTGTGTATAAGTGTGTGTATGTATATATAAGTGTGTGTATGTGTGTATAAGTGTGTGTATAAGTGTGTGTATGTGTGTATAAGTGTGTGTGTATAAGTGTGTGTATGTGTGTATAAGTGTATGTATAAGTGTGTGTATGTGTGTATAAATGTGTGTGTATGTGTCTATAAATGTGCGTGTATAAGTGTTTGTATAAGTGTGTGTATAAGTGTGTGTATGTGTGTATAAGTGTGTATATGTGTGTATAAGTGTGTGTATGTGTGTATGTGTGTATAAGTGTGTGTATAATTGTGTGTATAAGTGTGTGTATGTGTGTATAAGTGTGTGTATAAGTGTGTGTATGTGTGTATAAGTGTGTGTATGTGTGTATAAGTGTGTGTATATAAGTGTGTGTATGTGTGTATAAGTGTATGTATAAGTGTGTGTATGTGTGTATAAGTGTGTGTATGTGTGCATAAGTGTGTGTATGTGTGTATAAGTGTGTGTGTATAAGTGTGTGTATGTGTGTATAAGTGTATGTGTATGTGTGTATAAGTGTTTGTATGTGTGTATAATTGTGTATAATTGTGCATAAGTGTGTATAATTGTGCATAAGTGTGTGTATGTGTGTATAAGTGTGTGTATGTGTGTATAAGTGTATGTATAAGTGTGTGTATGTGTGTATAAGTGTGTGTATGTGTGTATAAGAGTGTGTATGTGTTTATAAGTGTATGTATAAGTGTGTGTATGTGTGTATAAGTGTGTGTATGTGTGTATAAGTGTGTGTATATAAGTGTGTGTATGTGTGTATAAGTGTATGTATAAGTGTGTGTATGTGTGTATAAGTGTGTGTGTATAAGTGTGTGTATGTGTGTATAAGTGTATGTATAAGTGTGTGTATGTGTATATAAGTGTGTGTATGTGTGTATAAATGTGTGTGTATAAGTGTGTGTATGTGTCTATAAATGTGTGTGTATAAGTGTGTGTATGTGTGTATAAGTGTATGTATAAGTGTGTGTATGTATAAGTGTGAGTATGTGTGTATAAATGTGTGTATGTGTGTATAAGTGTGTGTATGTGTGTATAAGTGTATGTATAAGTGTGTGTATGTGTGTATAAGTGTGTGTATGTGTGTATAAGTGTGTGTATAAGTGTGTGTATGTGTGTATACGTGTATGTATAAGTGTGTGCATGTGTGTATAAGTGTGTGTATGTGTGTATAAGTGTGTGTATAAGTGTATGTATAAGTGTGTGTATGTGTGTATAAGTGTGTGTATGTGTGTATAAGTGTATGTATAAGTGTGTGTATGTGTGTATAAGTGTGTGTATGTGTGTATAAGTGTGTGTGTGTTTATAAGTGTGTGTATGTGTGTATAAGTGTGTGTGTGTGTATAAGTGTGTGTATGTGTGTATAAGTGTGTGTATGTGTGTATAAGTGTGTGTGTGTGTATAAGTGTGTGTGTGTGTATGTATGTATAAGTGTGTGTATGTGTGTATAAGTGTGTGTATAAGTGTGTGTTTGTGTGTATAAGTGTATGTTTAAGTGTGTGTATGTGTGTATAAGTGTGTGTATGTGTGTATAAGTGTATGTATAAGTGTGTGTATGTGTGTATAAGTGTGTGTATGTGTGTATAAGTGTGTGTGTGTTTATAAGTGTGTGTATGTGTGTATAAGTGTGTGTGTGTGTGTGTATAAGTGTGTGTATGTGTGTATAAGTGTGTGTGTGTGTGTATAAGTGTGTGTGTGTGTGTGTATAAGTGTGTGTATGTGTGTATAAGTGTGTGTATGTGTGTATAAGTGTGTGTGTGTGTGTATAAGTGTGTGTATGTGTGTATAAGTGTGTGTATGTGTGTATAAGTGTGTGTATGTGTGTATAAGTGTGTGTGTGTGTATAAGTGTGTGTGTGTGTATGTATGTATAAGTGTGTGTATGTGTGTATAAGTGTGTGTATAAGTGTGTGTTTGTGTGTATAAGTGTATGTTTAAGTGTGTGTATGTGTGTATAAGTGTGTGTATGTGTGTATAAGTGTATGTATAAGTGTGTGTATGTGTGTATAAGTGTGTGTATGTGTGTATAAGTGTGTGTATGTGTGTATAAGTGTGTGTATAAGTGTGTGTATGTGTGTATAAGTGTATGTATAAGTGTGTGCATGTGTGTATAAGTGTGTGCATGTGTGTATAAGTGTGTGTATGTGTGTATAAGTGTGTGTATAAGTGTGTGTATAAGTGAATGTATAAGTGTGTGTATGTGTGTATAAGTGTGTGTATGTGTGTATAAGTGTATGTATAAGTGTGTGTATGTGTGTATAAGTGTGTGTATGTGTGTATAAGTGTGTGTGTGTGTGTATAAGTGTGTGTGTGTGTGTGTGTATAAGTGTGTGTATGTATATATAAGTGTGTGTATGTGTGTATAAGTGTGTGTATAAGTGTTTGTATGTGTGTATAAGTGTGTGTGTATAAGTGTGTGTATGTGTGTATAAGTGTATGTATAAGTGTGTGTATGTGTGTATAAATGTGTGTGTATAAGTGTGTGTATGTGTCTATAAATGTGCGTGTATAAGTGTTTGTATAAGTGTGTGTATAAGTGTGTGTATGTGTGTATAAGTGTGTATATGTGTGTATAAGTGTGTGTATGTGTGTATGTGTGTATAAGTGTGTGTATAATTGTGTGTATAAGTGTGTGTATGTGTGTATAAGTGTGTGTATAAGTGTGTGTATGTGTGTATAAGTGTGTGTATATAAGTGTGTGTATGTGTGTATACGTGTATGTATAAGTGTGTGTATGTGTGTATAAGTGTGTGTATGTGTGCATAAGTGTGTGTATGTGTGTATAAGTGTGTGTGTATAAGTGTGTGTATGTGTGTATAAGTGTATGTGTATGTGTGTATAAGTGTTTGTATGTGTGTATAATTGTGTATAATTGTGCATAAGTGTGTATAATTGTGCATAAGTGTGTGTATGTGTGTATAAGTGTGTGTATGTGTGTATAAGTGTATGTATAAGTGTGTGTATGTGTGTATAAGTGTGTGTATGTGTGTATAAGTGTGTGTATGTGTTTATAAGTGTATGTATAAGTGTGTGTATGTGTGTATAAGTGTGTGTATGTGTGTATAAGTGTGTGTATATAAGTGTGTGTATGTGTGTATAAGTGTATGTATAAGTGTGTGTATGTGTGTATAAGTGTGTGTGTATAAGTGTGTGTATGTGTGTATAAGTGTATGTATAAGTGTGTGTATGTGTATATAAGTGTGTGTATGTGTGTATAAATGTGTGTGTATAAGTGTGTGTATGTGTCTATAAATGTGTGTGTATAAGTGTGTGTATGTGTGTATAAGTGTATGTATAAGTGTGTGTATGTATAAGTGTGAGTATGTGTGTATAAATGTGTGTATGTGTGTATAAGTGTGTGTATGTGTGTATAAGTGTATGTATAAGTGTGTGTATGTGTGTATAAGTGTGTGTATGTGTGTATAAGTGTGTGTATAAGTGTGTGTATGTGTGTATAAGTGTATGTATAAGTGTGTGCATGTGTGTATAAGTGTGTGTATGTGTGTATAAGTGTGTGTATAAGTGTATGTATAAGTGTGTGTATGTGTGTATAAGTGTGTGTATGTGTGTATAAGTGTATGTATAAGTGTGTGTATGTGTGTATAAGTGTGTGTATGTGTGTATAAGTGTGTGTGTGTTTATAAGTGTGTGTATGTGTGTATAAGTGTGTGTGTGTATAAGTGTGTGTATGTGTGTATAAGTGTGTGTATGTGTGTATAAGTGTGTGTGTGTGTATAAGTGTGTGTGTGTGTATGTATGTATAAGTGTGTGTATGTGTGTATAAGTGTGTGTATAAGTGTGTGTTTGTGTGTATAAGTGTATGTTTAAGTGTGTGTATGTGTGTATAAGTGTGTGTATGTGTGTATAAGTGTATGTATAAGTGTGTGTATGTGTGTATAAGTGTGTGTATGTGTGTATAAGTGTGTGTGTGTTTATAAGTGTGTGTATGTGTGTATAAGTGTGTGTGTGTGTGTATAAGTGTGTGTATGTGTGTATAAGTGTGTGTGTGTGTATAAGTGTGTGTGTGTGTATAAGTGTGTGTATGTGTGTATAAGTGTGTGTATGTGTGTATAAGTGTGTGTGTGTGTGTTTGTATAAGTGTGTGTATGTGTGTATAAGTGTGTGTATGTGTGTATAAGTGTGTGTGTGTGTATAAGTGTGTGTGTGTGTATGTATGGATAAGTGTGTGTATAAGTGTGTGTTTGTGTGTATAAGTGTATGTTTAAGTGTGTGTATGTGTGTATAAGTGTGTGTATGTGTGTATAAGTGTATGTATAAGTGTGTGTATGTGTGTATAAGTGTGTGTATGTGTGTATAAGTGTGTGTGTGTTTATAAGTGTGTGTATGTGTGTATAAGTGTGTGTTTGTGTGTGTATAAGTGTGTGTATGTGTGTATAAGTGTGTGTGTGTGTATAAGTGTGTGTGTGTATAAGTGTGTGTATGTGTGTATAAGTGTGTGTATGTGTGTATAAGTGTGTGTGTGTGTGTGTGTGT